>NC_056735.1:1165053486-1165353486 GCF_019279795.1 Protopterus annectens
AATAGTTTTATGATAAACTCTAAGCCTTCTAGAGTTGATTGTGAATCAGGACATGTTAGTAGCACATCATTGGCAAACAGCATAATTTTGGAAGCATATTTTTCTGAAATTTCTATACCATTGATATTTGTATTATTTCAAAATTAAAATTGTTAGAATATAATTGGCTACTACAGGAAATAAAATAGGAGCAAAGGGACAACCCTGTTTAGTACCCTTAGTTAGGGAAATTGATTCAGATGTGAAAGGCCCTAATTTAATGAAAGCTTTGTTATCTTTGTAAATATTTTCAGTAAGGGAAATGAATTAAAAAGAAAAAAACAAACAATTGTAAGAGTTTAAAGAAATAATTCCAATTACAAGAATCAAAGGCTTTTTTAATGTCTAGACTAATAAGAAAAATTCTTTGTATTTGTTATTTACAAAATCTATAACAGCTAATAATATTTTACTACTGTCATGAGTTTGTCTTTGCTATACAAATCCAGTTTGGTCTAAATTAATGATTTGTGATATTGGTTTTTAAATATATCTGAAAGAACAGACACGAAAATTGTATAATCATTATTTAGAAGTGACACAAGTCTGTATGAAGAACAGAGTTGAGGACTTTTATTTTCTTTTAGTATGGAGTGATTAGTGAATAGTTCCATGATTTGGGGTGGGGGAAGAATTATCTCATGCGTATGAACGTCTATAAAGGTTTTATGGAAAAGTGAGATTATAGATGGAGGGACAATTTATATATTTCAATTATTAGTCCATCTATACCTAGGGATTTATTAAGTTTAAATTATTTGATTTAGTCCGAGAGTAATTCCCTTGTTTAAATTTTCATTCATCTCAGAGGGCATCTTTTTTTAAAAAGGATAAATCAAGATCTAGATTTGGGACAATATCTTCATTTTCAGATTTTTGATTTAGAGATATGTGATGACTTCTGAAAACATCAAGGATGTCCTCAATGTCTGTGTTTGATTTGTTGTTATTAATATTGTTTATTTCTAAGATGTTATTGCTTTTTTACTCTTTTAATTAGACTGTACATATGTTTGGGAGACATAGCATAAGAGGTTACCTTTAATTCTTCCAAAGCTGTGGCTAATTTATCTGATAACATATCAGTGTATCTATTACTTAGATTTTCTATTACTTTTACTATAAACTTGTCATTTGTTTTATATTTAGCTTTAGTCTCTTGAAGTTGTGATTGTATGTTTGACAGTTCTGATTCCAATTCTTTTGTTTTCCATTCATAACAAACTAGCATTTTTGCCAAAAATATAACATTTTAAAGAGTCTCATATCATAACTATATTGACTCCATCAGTATTATTTGTTTCTAAATACAGATTCAGTTCAGAAAGGAGCCAATTTTTGAAATATTTAGATTTTGCTATATAAGTAGGTATTCTGGTTAAATTGGGCTACTAAGACTGTACAGAATTTTAGAATGCAGGCATTGTGATTGAAAATAGGACAGGGTATGATATTGAATGTGGATATCTTTGAAATTATGCCCTGGGATACTAGTATTCTATCAACTCTAGTTTGCGTGCCAAATTCAAAGGAATTATTAGTAAAGAAAAATTATTTGAAGTCTCTCAGAGTGAATGTATCTTTTAAGTTAACCTTTTCAATCCATTTTTAAGCATGTTTGCAGTTGAAGTTATTCTTAGTTTTATTTCATTACTAGAATCTCAATCATCTAATAAACAAGTGAAGTCATCCCCTGTTATTAAAGTGCATTTATATTTGTCAAGAATAATGTCTATGTGCTTTTTAGCTAAATTTTGTCTCATCCAATGCACATTTACTAGAGTCAATAAACTATTATTATGTTTTATAACAATGAGAATTAAGATGCAATCTTGGACCTTATATTTATGAATGATCTGTGGTGTGATAACATTTTCCCCATAAAATTATCACTTCTCTTCTCTTGCTTTAAAATGTGGACTGTGCCAAAAGTGAATAATTAGTGGGATTGCATACATTGTTATCTGGACATTTAAAGTGTGTTTCTTGAAGGAATATAACATGAACCCTGCTTGCTTTTAAGTAATGAAGCAGGTTAGATCTTTTCCTTGGATTATTTAAAACATTGACACTCAATGATAACAGAGTTAAGTCTAGCTATAAAATATGTTAAGACAACAGTAGAGTTATCAACATTAATCAATATAATTAAATATTGCATAGTTATACCACCAGTAACATTTTGCAGAATTAAAACCACTATTTAAGGCATGATAAAAAGTAAAAAGTAAAAAAAAAAAGAAATAAACCAAAGAGAATAATTCTATTAAATATGTGGAATTCATGAAATTCCAAGCCTGGTAAGTATAAAATCCACTATCTTTCACTACCTAATTAGCCTACAGCTTATCAAAGAACAGAGAATTTATTAGGATTAATACAACTCTGCAGTGAAAACCTACTAATATAGAGATCTATGAATTATAAGGATTCATTTTTCCAATGAGAAGATGGTAACAGTAGACGTGGATGAGACAACTGAATCAATCTGGGTATGAGAAGGAGAGATGAAATAATAAATGTATGTTTGTTCTCTTATATTAAATCTATAAGTCCAAATGAATGAAGAAATACCAAACACTTTTAATTTTATATATATGTTAACATACATACATACATACATACATATATACATATACACACTCACACACACACACACACACACACACACACACACACACACACACACACACACACACACACACACACATATATATATATATATATCCACACACATATATTTTTCTCTTTCTTATTCTCCTCTCTCCTTTAACTCCTTCACTGTACATCCCTTTCACTCTCTTTTATTTTTTCATTCATTACTTTTCCCTTTATCTTTCCCATTTTTTTTTATTTTTTCATACTCTCTTCTATTTAGTTTTTTTTTCCTTTCTCTCTTACCCCTTGTTTTCTCCCTTTAAGCCTTTACTTTAAATCATGTAACTTCCTCCTACCCAGCTCCCAATAAAATACCATGAATGCAGATACCTAACATGTAACTCTTCCAGTCTTCAGCTCCTGCCTTGAAACACTGTTATGGTGTAAAACAACAGTCTCTATGATCAGGCAATGTAAATAATTAGGTTAAAGAAAGGCAAACTCCATCCTGTGCAACATTTTCAGCGAAGGTGATGAGAGAAACACAAATTCTCCACTGCTAAGCACAACTGTGCTCAGTATGCCATCAATGCAAGACAGTAGGAAAGAGAAACACACATGTACTCCAAATAACTGAGTGAAATCTCCCTTGCCTTCAAAACACAAAGCAAGCAAACAGGAATGAGATCAAAACTAAAGTAAACAGGCAATCACCTTTATTCCAGAAAAAACACAAGATTCACAAACAAACAAAAAACTCTAGAAGCCTGTATAGCACTTTCCAAAACAATTAACACTTCACCTTTGGTTTACCAATCCGCAGCGAAGATCACTACATGAAAATAATAATGACCAATATAATGCCAGCCAGAGCAAAAAGTGAATGCCAGTAAGCCCATCCCACAAGTTCTACACACTTTGTCAAGTGCTACCAGACATAATAAAACAAGCACCACAGTAGAACCTATGGCACTATTAACTGTCACTTTAAGGCAGAAAATGCTTGCATTAATGTCAGAAGTAATCTGCTATGTGACTGATATTTGAGTGAGAAAAGAAAGATGGTACCAGCTTTTACAATTGGAGGAAGTGATGAGGTAAATAAAAATTAGAATCACTGTTGCTATTACATGACACTGATCCAGGTAAGCTTACATTTATTAGAGTACTAATTAGATCAACTTGTGCCAAGTGCAACAAAGAAAGAGCACCAACGCAGAGGAAAAATACCTTTGAGGTACGATTTCCTACGGGAAGGCAAACTAGGGTATATCACCATCCTCAAAGGAAACATAGACCAGTGCAACAACAACCAGCAACTCACATCAGCCTCCAAGCTCATTTCCACTTTCCAGCACAACTAAGAGGTATATTATTAGAGAATAGTATATACTCATAAACATGCACATATATAGAGTACACACACACATATATATATATATATATATATATATATATATATATATATATATATATATATATATATTTAAAGTTAAGCACTTTAAACACAAGATGAGATGAAAAAGATTATTTACATCTATCGCACATTTAAAGTGATATGAAATTGACGACTGAGTTAATTGTGATTGAACACTTGGTACTTAAGATAACTCAATAATGAAGAAGGAAAAAAGGAAAAAAACATTATAAATCAAACTTAGATGACAGTCACAAGATATATGTTATATTTAAATCAATTACCTGTGTGATGAGAATGGATATTGTCTTAGTTCTCTAATGTGAATAAATACGTAAGTGCATATATAGTATACACTCCCTTTTTCCTCACAACTTTGTTTCCTGTCAATATATGCATTACCAGTCTATAATTCATACCACACCATTCGGCCACCTAAGCTGGACTGAAGCACTAAAGGCAGAGGCGTGTCCATATTCATTAAGGATATCCACACCTCCAGGCTAGTTGCTCAGCATAATGCATCCGAGATTACCCAAGTGCAACTAACTCTGGACAAGACTGCAATCCAAATTGTAGCTTGCTACAGATCCCCCACCATGCCCCAGGATTCCCACTCTTCATTTCTTGATACACTGGAAAGTATTAGGGTACAACTTAACACCCTAATAATAGGCGATTTTAACTACCCCACCATTAACTGGGAAAACTACTCATGTAGCAATGCTTGTGCACAACGTTTTCTGGAATTCATAAATTCCAACACCTTGGATCAAGTTATCCACACCCCCACCAGGACCAGCAATATCCTAGACCTGGTCATTACCAACATGGGCAACCGGTGTTCCACACCAGAGGTCAGATCCTCATTGGTCAGATCCGACTACAAGCAAATCACCCTAGCCATCCACATCCCATCCCCACCCCCATTAGGGAAACCACTGTAAAAAATTTCTCCAAAGCCAACTTCATGCTTCTTAAGATAGACGTGGCAAACTTCAAGACACCGATGCTCTCAGACAATAGAGGTATGACTGCTGAATCCTATACAAATGCACTTTATAAGCACTTACACGAGTGCATGGATCATGCAATCCCTAACAGAACCAAGATGCTATCCTCCAAAAAAAAGGAAGCCAATCTGGTGGTCCCCTGCCATAAACAAACTCTACAACAGAAGAAAGAAACTGTTGCAAAAAGAGTAAAATCCCATGATTGGAGGAATTCCATGGTCAGCCGCAGTAAGAAGCTGAGATCACTCATAAAATCCTCCAAAGCTAGTTATGAAAACAAAATCATCACTGATTCTAAAGACAACCACAAAGCATTCTATAGCTATGTCAAAAATCTCAATGGCAACACTCAGATCTGCCCTGAGTTACAGCACAATGGCACTAAATATACAGAACCAACTGATATTGCCAACATCCTGGCAGATAGGCTCAGTGATAACTTTACCCCTCTCTCACCCCCTAAAGGGCCCATCTCTATACCAGAAGAATGCAAAGTTCTTGTAATCATGGCTGTACAGGTAAAAAACACACTCTCCAAAGCCAAGAACACAGCATCCATGGGACCTGACAACATCTCAGGCTGTGTTCTACATGAGCTACAGAATGAACTGGCATCCCACCTAAGTACCATGTTCAATCATAGCCTCACCTCAGGCTTTGTGCCCACTGAATGATGCACAGCAATGGTTATCCCACTCCACAAAGGATGAGCCACCAAGGACCCCGGGAACTACTGGTCCATTGCCCTGATGGAATGTATCATCATGGAACTTATAAACAATGACATTGGTAATCTCCAAACTCTGGACCCTACCCAGTTCAGGTTTGTAAAGGGCAGATTATGTCTCCTAAACCTGATAGACTTCTTTGAAGGGGTCACCAAAGCCGTAGATGAGGGTAAGGTGGTTCACACAGCCTATCTAGATCTCGCCAAGGCTTTCAACACCATCCCCCACTCTGGAATTATAAATAAACTCACTAAACAAGGTATAAATCCCTATGTCACAAGATGGGTTGCCAACTGGCTCACTGACAGAACACACACTGTGAAAGTAGCAGACTCTAAATCAAACTTCAGACCAGTGACAAGTGGAGTACCACAGGGTTCAGTCCTAGGACCTTTCCTGTTTGGTATCTACTTCTCTGAACTACAGGCTAACACAGAAGGTTTTTGGCTAACAAAGTTCACAGATGACTGCAAACTAGGAGCCATAATCAAAACTCCTTACAATGTGGACATCCTACAAAAAGGCCTCACTGACACAGATGCCTGGTGTCAAAGCTATGGCCTCAAGCTCAGTGTCAAAAAGTGCATTGTCATCCCTTTTGGTAAAAACTCTGTACCCATGAACTACCACATAGGCGGCAGTCTACTTAACACCGAAAGTGTGATAAGAGACCTTGGGACACAGGTGGACAGTAGTCTCTCCTTTGGTAATCACATCACCACAGTAGTCAGGAAATCCTTCTACATCACACACCTCATCACAAAAGGTTTCTCATCTAGGAAAAAAGAGGTAATTGTTCCCCTCTACTCATCACTCATTAGACCCATTATAGAGTACAACGCTTCTTTTGGTATGTACCGCACAAGACATCTACAACAACTGGAAAGGCCACAGAAATACCTTATAAAGAGGATTACCGGCCTCAAACAGATGCCCTACGCAGACCGTCTCAAAAAATTCCAACTTTACTCTGTCACATATCGCCTACTCAGAAGAGATCTCTGCCTAACATACAAAGCTAAGTCAAACCCAGAGCTGTTGGACATGCTCCACTTAAAGAAATCCCAATCCCTCTGAGTTACATGCTCTAGGGACCTAAACCTTGTCACCACAATAAACAGAACATGCTGAAGGGATAGATTCTTGTCCCAGAGACTTCCCATACTCTGGAACAAACTACCTATGTATATCAAACAAAGCTCCTCATTAGCACTCTTAAAGAAAAATCTTGATGATTGGATGGTAGATAGGAAATTCACCTCGGGGATCACTTCTGTGGCTCTACTTGTCAGAGGCACAGGAAAATAATTTTCTTGGGTGGAAAAAGCCAGGGTACCATTTGGCTAGGCTTATATAGGCCCTAGGGACAAAAGACTAGTACCTACCTATGAATCTATGAACCTATATACCCTTTACTTACTGCTTAAACATGAATGGAATCTATGGAAAATATTTGGTTTGATAATGTTAATGTTAAGGAATAACATTTTACTAACTGATAGGGTTCTTTACAGTCTGTGTAATTGTTCGAGGTTAAATCTTTTTTTGTTTGTTTCTTCTTCTTTGTGTCAGACCAGGAGATCTACTTAGGAGATCTTTTTAAGTTGGGGAATGACCAGTCCATGTCTTTAGTAGTTGATAAAAGGTTATTGTTCTTTACAAAGAAAGAAGCTCCTTTTAAATTGTTGAAAATTTTGATACTATTTGATAGATGAATTTTTCTTTTAGCAGGGAAAATAATTTGAGATTTGATCCCATTTTGTTTGAGTATTTGAGTGTTTTCACAGAGTCAGTTTTCACAGATTCAGTGCCAGCTTTACCCCTCTCTCCCCCCCAAAGGACCAATCACAATACTGGAGGAATGCCAGGCACCCAGCATTACTGCAGCAGAGATTAAAGCTGCATTGTCCAAGGCCAAGAATACAGCTCAGTGGGACCCAACAATATCCCTGGATGTGTTCTACATGAACTACAAAGTGAACTGCCACCACATCTGTGTGCCCCGTTCAGTCACAGCCTCACCTCAGACTTTGACCCTACCGAAGGACATACTCCTACAGTCATCCCTCTTCATAAAAGGGAGCGACTACAGACCCTGGAAATTATTGCCCCATTAGCCTGACATGTCTGATATGTAAGGCTATGGAGCGCATCATCATGGACCTAATTAACAAGGATATAGGGAATCTCCAACTCTAGATCCCACACAATTTGGTTTTGTGAAAGGTAGATCTTGCTTGTTCAACCTGGTTGACTTCTTTAAGTCAGTCACCAGAGCTGTGGATGAGGGCAAGTCAGTTCATACATCCTACCTCAATCTGCCCAAGGCCTTTGATACCATTCCCCACTCAGGAGCTATTGATAAACTTACCAAACTAGGCATCAACCCCTATATCACTAGGTAGGTTGCAATTTGGCTCACAGATAGAACCCACAGTGTGAAAGTAGCAGACTCCAAGTCAGACTGCTGACCAGTCATGAGTGGAGTCCCACAGGGATCGGTCCTGGGTCCTCTCCTGTTTGGCATCTACTTCTCAAAACTCCAGGCCAACACAGAGGGACTCTGGCTGACCAAGTTCACAGATGACTGCAAGCTGGCAGCCATTATTAACTCCCCAAGTGATGTAGACGTCGTATAGAAAGGCCTCACTGAGACCAGTGACTGGTGTCGAAACCATGGCCTTAAGCTTAATGCCAAACAATGCGTCATCATCCCCTTTGGGAAAAACTCAGTTCCCACTAATTACCATATCGATGGGAGTCCACTGAAGGCATTATAAGAGATCTGGGGACACAGGTTGACAGCAACCTCTCCTTCGACCACCACATTGCCACTGTGGTCAGAAAGTCCTTCTATGTGGCACATCTCATTACCAAAGATTTTGCATCCAGGAAGAAGGAGATCATCATCTCCCTGTACTCTTCCCTCATTAGGCCAGTCGTCGAGTATAATTCCCCATTTGGCATGTACCTCACTAGACACCTGCAACAGCTGCAAAGGCCAAAAAACTACCTCACAAAGAGGATACTGGGCCTTAAACACTTGTCCTACATGGACAGACTCACAAAACTCCAGCTATTCTCTGTCTCATATCGCCTACTTAAAGGCGATCTCTGCTTGACTTATAAAGCCATGTCTGACGCAGCTCTGTTAGGAATGCTACATCTAAAGAAATCCCAATCCCTCTGCACCACATGTTCCAGAGACCTCAACCTCATTACCACAATCAACAGAACATGCTGGAGGGACAGGTTCATAACCCAGAGACTGCCCCGGTTCTGGAACAGACTTCCCATGCATGTCAAGCAGAGCACCTTACTGGCCCTCTTCAAGAGAAATCTTGGTGAGTGGATGAGAAATAGAAAGTTCACCCTCAGCATCATTCCAGTGGCAATACTTGATAGAGGCACTGGGAACTAAGTTTGGATGGCAATTAGCCTAGTACACACCTGTGAACCTATGAAACGGCCAGCATTTTTTCCTCATTTCTAAGGTTTTAGCTGAACAATCATTATCATATTTTAATGGAGCTTTTTTTCAGGCTGTTTTAAGAATGAAGTCTTAATCAATGAAAGAAAGGAATTTTATTATTATAGATCTTGGAGGAGTTGTTGAAGTAGAAGGCATGGGTTTACTTATAGCTGTATATGCTTTTTTGATGCCACAGGAAAATCCTTCCTGCAGGTTTAATAATTTTGGAATCCAGGAAGATAAAAAAAGTAACTAGGTCCTCTCCTTCTGTTTTTTTTTCTGGTAAGCTGAATATTCTTAAGTTGCATATTCTTTATCTGTTTTTGAGGTCATCTATTTTGTTTAATAACCAGGTGTTTTGTTTTAATAAATATTCTGTTTGAATTTCTTCATCATTTAATCTTCCCTCCATGTAATTTGCAGCATTCATATTTTCAAATATTTTAGTCTGATACTGTTGGAACATTTCCTTAAAAATGTCAGTTAGTTTTAAGCATTTCTGTTTCAGATTTCCTAAATTCTCATAAAAAACATGTATTTTCAGAGATAGCTCCTGAAGTGTTGCTGTCACCAGCTGCATATCCTTTTTCAGAGAAGACTCAGTGTGGGTATGCTTACAGCTGCTCATTTTTCTTCCAGCCAATAAGTCTCCAAAAGATTCTGACAGGAAAAAGTTGATGAAACTTCACAAAATTTGGTGGCTTACACTATTGTAAAAGGCTGTGCGAAGTAATTTTCCTTAGAAGCAAACATTTTCCTGTTTATTTTGATTTTACTGCAGAGCTCTAAAACATTGCTGCTGTCACGTGGCAATCTAGGCTCAGCCCCAAAGTAACTGCCTTTTGTCAAAGATTAAATTAAAATTAACAAGGCTTTATTATGTCCAGGCAATTAAGGTCCTGTATTCCAACTCACAAAAAGTAATTTCCATAGTTATACTCATTTGTTTGCCCAGTATTCCAGAATGAGTACTGTGTAAGGAATTTTTAAAGTCTGCCAACTCACACTCCCAAAACAAATGTTCCCACTTACCTCTTTCTTCCCCATCATACTTCCAATATTTGCCATCTACCTGAGGAAAAATACTTTGGAGTCTGCTTGGAGTATAAAAGTATACAAACACTTCCAGCCAAAAATCCTAAATCTTCTAGACCTTGTTGCATATTTGGTAGATATGCATATGTCTTCTTATTGTTTCTTTGTGAATTACATATCTAATCTTTCTTCCCTATCTTTTCTGACCTCTTCTGATTGATTCATATAGCTATTGTGTGGTATTTTATATGCCCTAATAATTATCCTTTTTAACAACAATGTCTGTTCTAGATTCAATTAAAAACTCAACCAGTGCAGGTCTTTCATTTAGGATTCCCCCATTACTTTCTCTTTGTCTATACTCTGATATCAATCCCTGATAGGGAATATCTTCTTAGCCTCTTCTCATTCTGTTACCTTTCCATCTCTAATTATTTGTTCCTAATACCTTGGATCCTTTGCCAGTTTCTTCCAGTAAATTCCAGTCTCCTTTTGTCTATTCTCTGTACCCCTAATTGTAGTCATCCCTATTGGCAGAATCTCCTTTCTACATTCCTATGTTGGCTTAGTTGTTAGTATACTTTCTGGTACTTTATGAATATAATATTCTGTATGCCTGCTGTCATTTATCTTACAGATCTGATTCCAAAACCCCATTCTTTCCTTATTTCTTGAATTACCCCTTGCTTCATCATCATTTCTTTCCACTTTAAATTTTAGCTTTCTGCTTGCATGATGTATAAGAGCCTTAACTGTGTAGCTCTAAAATGTCCCTTCAAATCAGGTAAATCCTAAACTTCCTTGTTCTTTTTGGGAGGATCAAATTATCCCACTTGATTCTTGCCCTTTTCCCCTCCCAAATAAAATCCTTCAACTCTTTTTTAGCTACTGTCCACAATCTCTCCTTAGGTTGGTAAAAATACGTCTGATCTGTGTATAAAAGTAAAGGGACTTAAAACATTTTCTTTGCCAGAATTACCAGAATATCTTCCAGCAACTATTCCTCAGTTTTTGCCATACCTTCCTTCACAGTTCAGAAGTCTTACTTCCTAAAAGCCACTGGTTGTGACATTAATGCATGTCCATACCTGACTGACCTCCGATGCACCTAGATTCCTGGTTGTCACCGATTGTGACATTAATGTGTTTCCACTCACAATCCTCTGACTCAGTAGTGCCAATAGTACTGACAATTCAATTAAAAGGGTCAAATCACCCTTATACATGTCCTTCCATGCCCCAATGTTCATTTTAAGGTTCGAAAAATCATTTGCTCATACCATATTCTCACCATCACCATCCATTCTTTACAGGAGGTTACTTCCAACAATTCCTGCAACATAACCAAACGAAATCAAAGTCCAAAACTGGTAAACTCCACCACAGCATAAACAAATACAACTAAAAACAAAAACTGCTGACTGGTATGCTGAAAAAAATCTTTTATTGAAGCAAATACATATAAAGTTAAGCACTTTTGTTCATTCTATATTGAATTTCATTAGAACTGTGTATACCTTAAAATTTCCCCATTAAAAAAAAAAATCAATAGGTAATTAACAAATCAAAAACAGCAGCTCATAAATATTCAATAATTTACAAAAAAATGTATGCTTAAAGCCCTATTAACACCCACACCTTTTTATGTTGTCTCCAGCTACTAAAATGTATAGTAAAATGTATACATCAACAAAAGAAAAGAAATGTTAGCATATATAATTTATATAATCTTCTCTAGATAAACTCAAGGTTCTGCTGCTTAATGCTAGGAGTCTAAACAAGAAACTGCACTCCCTGGAATCACTCCTCACTTTGAAAGATGCTGATATCTGTGCAGTTACCAAGACATGGTTCAAAGACATGGAAAGCACCCTGACTGTGCAGGGTTACAATGCCTTCCATAAGTTCAGACCACAGACCACAAACTGAATGTGGAAGATCCAGAGGAAGAAATGTATCCATTTTCATTAAGGAAGCATAAACAAACAAATTAAAGATCTTGTCAAGTCCTTCAAAACTAATTATGAAGTAAAAATAGCCTCCCTAACTAAGGATAATTACAAGGCATTTAACTCTGCCCAAAATCTAAAAGGGAATGCCCACCTATGCACTGAACTGGTTGTGGATGGCACCACCTATACCTAACCAGAAGTAATAGTAAACCTACTAGCTGACAGATTTGGAGCTAACTTCATCCTCCTGTCGCCTCCAGTCATCCCCAAATGTATATCTGCCACCATTTTTCAGCCTATTATATCCAGAGAGCTGGTCATCTCAGCACTCTCCAAGGCCAAAAACACGGCATCATTGGGACCAGACAACATCCCAGGTTGCCTTTTAAGCAACTTAAAACATAACCTACCAGACTCACTTGGGTCCCTGTTTAACCACAGATTGTGAACTGGCTATGTTCCAGTGGAATGTTGGAGAGCAACAGTAATCCCTCTGCACAAAGGGGGATCATCAACCAACACTGGGAATTATAGACCCATAAGCTTGACTAGCCTCATCTGCAAGGCCATGAAAGAATCATTATGGGCATTATTAACAAGGACACAGGTAATCTCCAAACTCTGGATCCAACCCAGTTCAGATTTGGTAACGGTAGAGCATGCCTGTTAAACATGGTTGACTTCTTCGAGAAAGTCACCATAGCCCTGGACAAGGGAAAGACAGTGCATACCACCTATCTTGACCTAGCCAAGGCATCTGGCACAATCCCCCCACACTCAGGTATTATATAGAAACTCTCCAAATTGGGAAGTAATCGCTACATTACCAGATGGGTAGCCAACTGGGTGACCAACAGGGCACATACTGTAAAAGTGGGTGATTTCAATTCTAGAAAAAGACCAGTCACCAGTGGCATACCACAGGATTCTGTGCTGGGTCCCTTACTTTTTTGAGTTTATTTCTCAGAAGTGCAGGAAAACTTGGACGGCCTGTGGCTGACCAAGTTCAGTGATGACTGAAAATTGGAAGCAATCATTCAGTCTTGCAATGATGTTCATATAATGCAGACAGGGTAACACAGACAAATGATTGGTGCCAAAGTCATGGATTAAAGCTAAATGCAAAAAAATGCATTTTTATTCCCTTTGGGAAAGCTGATGTCCCTGCTAATTGCATTATAGACATCATCTCCCTAAGTGTAGACCCAGTGGTACGTGATATGGGTATTCAGGCTGACAGCAATCTGAACTTTGACCACCAGGTACCCACAGTAATAAGGAAATCCTTCTATGTGGCACATATAAGTAAAGGCATCATATCTTGATCTAAGGATGTTATAATCCCATTATACTCAGCCCTCATCAGACCACTAATTGAGTACAATGCTCTGTTTTGCATGTATCTCACCAGATAACTGCAACAAATGGAGGGACCACAGAGGTTTCTCACCAAGAAATTAAAAGTTACACAAAACAAGTCTTACACTGAAAGACTGAAAACCTTGTCACTGTATTCTGTCTCCCACAGGTTGCTAAGGGGTGGTCCATGCTTGGCTTATAGGGCAGTCTCTGACCTGGCCCTGATGGAAATGCTACACATTTGTAAATCAAACTGCATGAGGGTCACTAGCTACAGGGATCTTAACCTATCCTCTGACATGGACAGGTCATGCTGGAGAGATAGATACCTCTCCCAGAAAGTGCCACTTTACTGGAACAAGCTTCCAGTTCATGTGAAACAGAGCCCCTCCCTGACCCTCTTCAAACACAATCTAGAGCAATGGATGAGTGATGACAAATTCATCCCCACGGTGGTGCCCATGTCCATCTTGGACAGAAGAAATCATTATTAACTACTGTAGACCCTTACCTCTGAGAACCTCACTCACCTAATCACAAATAATTGGGGCAATGCAAGATAAATATGGCTAGGCTTGTAAGGGCTCTATGGCCATTAGCCTGGTAACCTTATATGAACCTATGAACCTATATCTCTCTCTTCCTTAATGTCTCATTTCTACATTAAAAAAAAAAAAAAAAAAAAAAAAAAAAATATATATATATATATATATATATATATATATATATATATATATATATATATATATATATATGCATATCTATAGAAATAAGGATACTATATACATATATATAAGATATATTTATTTATAAAACCCCACTCATCAAATAATAAAATATTTTAATTATTTAATTGATTTCTAATGATTTTAAATAAATAAATAAATCATTGTTTAATTTTAGCAGATCTTAGTACCTATTGATACTTTGTTTAGTCTCTTCCCAAATACCTCGACTCACCAGATAGCGCAGTGGTGCAGTGGTAGCATTGTTCCCTTACAGCAAGAGGTTCTGCAGTTCGATTCTTGGCTCGAGTGCCTTCTATGCAGAGTCTGCAAGTCCTCCCTGTATTCACGTGGGTTTTCTCTGGGTGCTTCGTTTTCCTCCCACATTACAAAGACATTTGTCTGGAGCGTTTCTCCCCTGGCCTCTGCTGAAAATTGGCTTCATTCCAAGTTGGACTTTCTCAGTAAACAAATGTTAAATAAATACATAAATAAATAAATTATCCTTAGCTGCCACACCAGAATCCTTTCTAAGCCATACTCCTATGTAATTTATCATGTCCCCATAAATATGGATATTGCTGAACCAATTTGTGTGTGGGTACATAATTTGTAGCTATTGTCTTTGTTTTTGCTCTACTAATTTTGTGTTGCTGAAAAGATTTGAAACTGTCTCAAAATGTTCTGCAGCATTGAATTGCCATTTTCTGATTTTATCAGATATAAAATAATATGTGCAAATAGAGCTAGCTTTTCTTAACTGCAATACCAATTATATCATTGAATTTCTGAGTCCCCTATTTTCTTTGCCAATGGTTTTAAATATAATGCAAATAACAAAGGGAAAGAAGATATCCCATAGTTCTATAACTATCATTAACAATTGGTTGATATGATTACAAAACCTCAAAGCTGGATCTACCCATATACCCAGGTCCTTAAATGAATCTACAGTTTACTGTGTGCGGTATTAAATATTCACATTTCATTTTATAACTCCTGAGTCTCATATGCTTAGATTTTGATGTATTTATCAGCATATTATTCTCCTGTGCCCAAATGGACAATTTAGTCAAGTTCTTTTGCAGACATGCCCCATCTGTAACACATATAATCATTTTACCCAATTTCAGGTCATCTGCATACAGACCTTAGAACACCTCAGATGAAAAAGATAGGGATGAATGATACAAACTAAACAAGTATGGGCCTAGTACAGAACCTTGTGGGACACCCTGACTGCAACCAAGGATTTCACCTGTCCAGTTGCTGTATGATACTTGCCATGTCCTATTTGTAAGCCATGCAGCTACCCACCTTATCAGGAGTACATCAATACCTAGCTGCTCTAATTTATTGATCAGTGTTTTGTGTATGACCCTGTCTAATGCTGAAGTTAAATCATACAAATTATATCACAGCACACTTTTTCATTCATAGCTGTTATTATATTGTTATAGAATATCTTGTTGCAGGTGGTAATAGGTCTATTTTCAACATATGAATGCTGATAAATGGTGTCATGTCCCAATCTTTCAAATTCTGGCAATAACGTATCCAGGTCTATATTAGAACATCGAAGTTTCAAAACTTCGAATGTTTTAATATCAAACCCAATTCAGCAAAAGCTGAAAATATCAAAACAACAGAAAACCAAATTTTTTTCCTAGGGAAAGAATTTGGTTGTCTGTTTCTGTTGCTTCTGTATTTTCAGCGCTGTCATGGAAAGTTACGGGTCGGGTTCAGGTAAGTGTGCAGTTGAGTGCAGGTTAGGGTAGTTAGGGTTAGGGTGTGGGTTAGGTATGTGTGCGATTCTGTGGATGTGAGGGTTAGGGCGGGTTAGGTGAGTTAGTGTTAGGGAGTGGGTTAGGTATGTGTGCGATTGTGTGGACGTGAGGGTTAGGGTGGGTTAGGTGAGTTAGGGTTAGGGAGTGGGTCAGGTAAGTGTGTGATTGTGTGGACGTGAGGGTTAGGGCAGGGTAGGTGAGTTAGGGTTAGGGCGCGGGAGAGGTGAGTGTGCGATAGTGACAGACCTTAGGGTTAGGGTTTGGGTTAAGGTAAGTGAATAGTTAGTGATGTGTGTATAGTTTAATGTAGGGTTAGGTGTAAGATTTTAGGTGTATGTGAGTGGATTGCTGTTTGTTTGGTGTGCTTGTGTTGTGTGTATGTGTTTTGGAACAGCAAATTTTTCCCTAGGAAATAATTTGCTGTTCTGTATGTTCGATGCTTTCAGCTTTCGCTGAATAGGGTTCGATATTAGAACATTCAAAGTTTTGAAACTATGATGTTCTAATATAGACCCACTTATCCAGTATTACCTTCTCCATTATTTTTCTACAACATGAAAGTAGACTTAAGAGTCTATATGACTGGGTTTCTCCTGCTCCCCTTTCCCTTAAAGACAGGTTTAATAAGTGCATGTCGCCAATCTTGAGAAATCTCCCCATATTTATATGACCTAGTAAATAATAGATATAATGGTACTGTAAGTTCTTGCTGAAGTGTTCTCATGTCATTATTACTAATTCTATCTCCTCTCTGTGCTTTGTTTGGATCCACTTAACATAGTTCTTTCTCAATATAATCTAATTTGATTTCAGTATCTGAGGTTATCTAGATGTCACTAGGACAACTTATCACCTCTTTTGTGGAGCCAAACTGTTTTCCATAAGATTTTGTAAATGTGTTTATAATCTGTTGTGTCTGAGACTAAATTTTAGAATCTTCACATGGGTTATCAATTTGTATATCTTTACTCCTTCCACATCTTATGTATCTATAAAATGGCTTCCTATTATACTTAATATCTTTATATACATTTTCTTCAAAATTTTTCTTGATCTTGTCTCACACTATGCTTAATTTGTTTGTCCTGCTTGTTTATTTCAGTTTTCACAGTTGTAGTTTGACCTTTTCCATTTTTTGTTTTATCTCTCACCTTAATCAGGTATCTTGTTCTTATGGAAATATACCCCCCAGACATTGTATGCCTAGATCCTGATGTTAAACGTTTTCTTGATTTTTTTGTACTCAAACAACTTCTATTTCAAAACTTTCCACATTCCTTCTGCAGTTTTTTCACTGAACACCTCACTCCAGTTAATTTTGCATAATGACTGTTTTGCTCCCATGTAATCTGTAATTAACCTTCTGTGCTTTGGTTTAGATTTCAGTTTGGCAGATTTATCTGGCAACAAATTAACCTTTATAACCCCATGATCGCTGCACACCAACGGTGATAAAACTTGACTTGAAGTAACAGTAATTTCTTTAGGAATAAAACAGTGTCTAGTATACTCCATGTCTTGATATTTTTTTTTACAGTCTGAAGCAATTGCTGTTCCTGAACATATCTTGTAAATAATTCCCTTACTAATGTTGTTGAATCAATATTATTCCAGTCTGTTTCTGGTAAGTTTAAGTATCCAGCCACTATTATTTTTCCCTCCTGTGTTTCATGCAAGAAATGTATGAATTCCTCTAGGTTATCAGCACTTGACTTTTGTTGTCTATACACTCCAAACAATTGTTATATGTTCCAGGGTTGTCTTTATTGACACAGTTATACAATCTAAAGTATTGGTGTTATCACTGAACATGTGATAATCACAGGTTTCATAACAATCTTTAATCTCTATCATAACACCTCCACCTGATTTTTTGTTAAAACGTCTGTTACAGTAAAAAACCTTTAGACCCTGACAGAAATGGTTTCCAGTCATTGTTCTTTAAGCATGTTTCAAAAGTAATAACAACATCAATCTTGTGGGAATGTAGCAAATTTTCCAATAAAAAAATCATTGTTATTAATTCTACAATTAACAGCCATCAGAGATGCATCAAATATTGCTATCTGTAAACTGTTAAATTTTTGACCTGGTAAAAATCCTGCCTTGTGTTTGTCAAATATTGCAAAACATCTGCTGCAAAAATTATTTTCCCTGATCTTGACAAATGTACGCCATCTTGTCTGAACACATATGTGCCCCAAATTAGGCACATATGCCGTATACATTTACATTTTTTAAAATGGGATATTTTTCATGTAGCTATTTACACAAAAAATCTTTTCATTCAAGATGATCTGACTATCCTTTCTATATATGATTTGTGAAAAATATGTCAACACCTGTACAAGCTATGCTATCTAAGAGGGCTCTAAGTTCATTATCTCAGTCCATGCCACACAGCAGGGCTGTGATGGCAAGGGAAAGAGTGCATTCTGGTAAGACCTGCTAGATAAAGCAGGACAACATGAGTTGGTGTTGATAATGGGTGACCTGAATGTTCATACTGGGACAGACATCACATGGTATGAGGACTGACTGGTCCACATGGCTGGGACAACAGGAACAAAGAGGGAGAAGCCATTCTAGAATTCTGTCTGCCAAATGACTTGATGTTGAGAAAAACATGATTCAGCAAGGCAGACAGTTATAAGATCACATGCAAGAGTAGCCAACATGCAGCTCGTGTAGACTGCATCCTAGAAAGAAAAGGGCATTGGGGTAGAATCAGAGATTGTGAAGTCATCACCAGTTAAACAGTTGGCCCAAAGCATATACCACTGGTGACTACAATCTACCACAAACCTAGTCAGAGAAGGCTCTAAGGTCAACAGAGACTAGTCTGAAGACCTGGAAGTTACTTGGAGTGAAGACACAAGAGTTCAAAGTAATACTCAATGTTCTTACAACTGAGAAAAAAGAGGAAACAGGTCAAGTCAAAGAAGAATGGTAGTATCTGAAAACAGCACGTGGAAATGCTAAAGAACAGATATATGGTTGGGCCAGGTATGGAAATCTGGTGGCGGAATGCAGAGGTCCAGAAAGTTATCAAAAGAAAGAAGGAGTGCAGGAAAACATGGCAGGTAAAAAAGATGGACCAGGATAGGAAGGAATACTGGATGGCTAACAAGAGTCTGAGAGCAGTTGCAATAGGAAAAAGCAAGGCATCAGAGTCACTCTACCATCTTTTAGAAAGTGAGCCAATAGATGGCACAAAGAAACACTACTGCATTGCAAGGCAAAGACAGAAAGATAAAAAAGATAGTTATCAGACACCATTAATAAGGGATGCAAATAACCTGCTCACCAGTCCACAGGACATCAAAGGCATATGAAGGAGTACTTTCAGCAGCTTCTGAATGAAGAAAATTACACAGAAGCTGTAATGTCGCACAAAGAAAGAGGAAGAAGAGATCGCCAAAGAAGAAGTAAGAACAGCACTAACGAAAATGAAGACAGAGAAAACATGATTGAGATGTTGGGTTTGATAGGGGAGAAATGGCTCCTGAGGGTACTCATAGCAGTATGGAGAGAAAGGTGCATCCCAGACAACTGGAAAATAAGCATTCTAGTGCCAGTGTACAAGAACAAAGAGGATATTAAAAACTCTGGGCAGTATAGAAGTTTTAAACTCTTGTCACCCTGCATTAAAATGTTGGCGAGATTGATAGATAAATGAATACAAAGTTTGGATTCAGATCTGTAAATAGTGCAACTGACCCAATGTTTGCAGTGAGACAAATAACAGAGAAGAAGCTAGAGATGAGGAAAAAGTCAAGTTGGGACATTCCAGATCTTGGAGAAAGCGTGTGATGAGGTCCCAAGAAAGTTGATTTGGACAGTCCTGTGATGGTTTGTAGTCCTGGAAACACTGGTAAAATTACTGCAGACTATGTACAAGGACCCAATGATGCAAGCACGAACAGCGTTCAGGCTGACAGTGAGTTTCCCTGTGGAAGTGGGTGTGCATCAGGGTTCATTTCTGAGCCCACTGCTGTTGAGACTGGTGATAAGAGTATATTAGCAAACAAGTTGGAGGGGACAGATCAACAAGGCTGCTGTATGCAGATGATGAGCAGTACAAGAAGACTCTGAATAGGAATTTTGGCAAATGGTGGGGGAACTAGAATGCAAAAATGAAGGCATAAGAAAAGAAGCTGAGTAGAGACACAACAATTATTATGTCTGTAAATGGAGGAAAGCAGAAAAAGCTGAAAACTGAGGTAGAAGAGAAAAAAGAGGAACAGGTTAACAGCTTCAAGTATCTGGGAGGGGTGGTTGAGGGAAAGGAAGTCTGGATAAGGAGGACAATGCAATAATTAGATAGGCTATAGCCACCAGGCACAGAGTGTCAGGGTGGGGTGTGACAGAAAAAATGCCAAAGAAGATGAAAAGTAAGGTGCACAGAACAGTAGTGGGAGAAGTAATTCTGTATATCACAGAAACCTAGGCAGGGAAAATGAAGCAGCTGTGGAAGCTATAGGGGAAGGAGGTAAAGCGGCTGAAACTGGTGGTAGGATTCACTGCGAGAGATAAAGGTATGACGACATGACAGCAGAAGCCAAAATATCTTCAAGTGCAGACATTGTCACAGAGAGCAGATTATGGTGGTTCAAGGCACGTGCAAGAAAGCAGAAGATAATTTTCTGAAGAAGATTTAGGAGAAAAAGGAAGAAAACAAAATGAAACAAGAATGTCCAGCAAAAGGACTATGTGAGAGAAGACCTATGACAATCAGGCGTGATGTGAGAGAAGACCTATGACAATCAGGCGTGATGTGAGAGAAGACCTATGACAATCAGGCGTGATGTGAGAGAAGACCTATGACAATCAGGCGTGATGTGAGAGAAGACCTATGACAATCAGGCGTGATGTGAGAGAAGACCTATGACAATCAGGCGTGGCTACTGAAGAAGTAAATAGAAGAGATGAATCAAGAGAGGCGGTGATAGCTGATGTGATACCTCGATCTCATGTCGAAAAGTGGGAAACGGGGGACTTATGATGAATGATTAGTGACTACTCAACTAGCTGTGATTGACTAATTGGTTTTTCGGGGAGTTAGAAGCCTAGGTTTTTGTTGGTGAATTGGAAAAGAGATATTGTCAAATGGTAAAGACTCTTTCCAATATTTAGTAAGTACTTTTACATATATCTTTACAGATGACATTTTACAATTTAACTGATTGTAAGCTGCTAAAAATATTTTAACAATCCCACATCAAATCCACACTATGTAGAGGGACTAGCTTTGAGGATGTCATAATGTGATTTCACAGTGATTACAGGAAAGGACAGAGTAGCACTGTAGATTACCTTTCCAAATATTGACAGCTATTCAAAGGAAGATGATAAAAAGAATCAATGCTAGATGAAAATCATATCAGCATGATAGAGGAGTGTCTATTTCCTCAAGCTCTGATGTTAGTGGATACTGAAGGAGAAACGGACAAAGACAGCTTCCGATCTGCACTGCCTAAAACTAAAAAATACTAATTATGTGGGTCCTGATAACATCTCTGTCTACCTCCTGGTTAGGAAAATATAATGTAGCTTATCTCAGACCTTTCTGAACTTATTAAATCTAGGCCTCTCCACTTGTTAATGTCCAGGGACTTGGGAAACTGCTGTACTGGCACCATTGTATAACTGGAGCCCCAGCATATATCCTGGTAATTACAGAGTCATTTTCACCAATAGCACCTTTAAGGTCATGGAGTTCATTATTATCTTTCCAACCCCCTGCTATAAAGCCCGTTTTAGCGAGCTTTTGCGCGAAATTGCTCATAGAGCAGCATCAGGCAGCGCCGGTTAATCAAGTTTAAACTATTTCTGGCTCCGCAAAGTCTGCTCTTCAATTTTTCCCTTAGAACTGCTCTACTTGCAATCTAAACAGTCTATTCTCTATCTGAAAAGCCCAGCACTTGCTCCTAAAACATTTTTATACAGGCAAAGCACTCTTAAACAAAAAGAAAGTACTTCATTCACCTAAATCCCCTTGAGTACCCATTTCCCTATAGGTCCTTTCTGACTCAGTTACACAGCAATCCTTTACACTATTCTAGCATGTCGAAGGGTCAGTTGCTGGCGTCCTCTCCTGTTCAGTTGGTGAATCTGGGAATCTTGAGGCAATGTTACAATTGCCTCATGTACACAGACAACCCTCTCCTCCTCCCAACATATACAAATATATGTGAGAGATGCAACTATATAGCCAAACTGGAGATTGAGCTCTCTCAACTCAGTACTGGCAAAACCAGTCAGGAGGAGAAGGTAACCATGCACACCACAAACCCAGTCTCACATAGACCTATCACAACTGCAAACCAAACACATAAACACACAAAAACATACTCGGAGGCTCTGATTAAAAATCTACCAAAACAACAGAGGCCTTCAAAGCAGACACCCAAGTGACCACTACCTCAAGACATAGCACATGCAACACATAGTTCACAAAGTCAGTGTGCTAAACAGTCACAGCCCTTAAGGCCAAACAACATGCCAGATACACTTGTAATAGGTGACTCCATAGTCAGACACACTGACTCACCAGACTGAACAAGGAGAAGGTTACAGTAAGCTGCCTGTTGGGCACTAGAATCCACCACATAACACAAGCACTCAGGTCACTCCAAAGCAAGTACAAATATGACTCAGTCATTGTCCATGCCGGTGTGAATGACTTGAGATGTACCTCCCTGGACTACATGAAAAGAGACATAGAGGAGCTCTCTGATTATGTAGCCTAGGCCGGTATGACCCTGACCCTGAGCAGCATCTTACCTTCACCAAGAATGATGCCACAGTACAAAGACAAAATGATCAGCTTTAACAATTAGCTTAATTACTGGTGTCATTCTAAGGGGATCCAATGTCTGTCTGCTTGGGATGACATGCTTGACAAGCCACGCTGCTTCGCAAGGGACGGCTTGCACCTGTCACCCCTGGGCTTCCGGATATTGGCCAAGGCTCTTGCCACCCCCATAGGGCCTTTTTTAGGCAAGGCTCAAAAGACAAACCCACCTCCCTAGAAAACACAAGTGAAAAAAAACTAAGGGTAATGCTGCTCAATGCCAGAAGTCTAAACCTCAAGATGCACGCTCTCGAAGCCATCCTCAGTATGGAGAACATCGATGTCTGTGCAGTGACTGAAACCTGGTTCAAGGCTCCTGAGAGCACCCCAGCACTACCAGGTTTTACCTCATATCGTGCTTTCCGGCCCCAAAACTTGGACCGAACCACAAAAGGAGGGGGAGTATCCATATTCATCAAAGATACCCACACCTCCAGGTTAGTGGCAATGCACGAAGCATTGGAGACCATCCAGGTGCAACTAACCATAGGCAAAACTGCCCTACAGTTTGTAGCATGCTACAGACCACCCTCTCAAACTCAGGAATCCCACTCAGCCTTCCTGAAGACACTGGAGAGTATGAATGTCTCTCCAAATACCATCATATTGGGAGACTTCAACTACCCAAACATAGACTGGGAACATTACTCAACCCCAACACCCTATCCCAAAGATTCCTAGAATTCATAAACTCAAATGCGATGGAACATCTAGTCACCACTCCCACAAGAGGAGATAATATACTAGACCTGATCACCACAAACATGGGGACAAAATGCTCCACACCGGAAGTATACCCCTCATTGGTGAGATCAGACCATAAATTAATCTCACTGAAAATCCACATCCCGCCCCCACCCCCTGCACAAAAGATCACAGTGAAGAACTTCTCAAAAGCCGACTTTACACTTCTTAAGACTGAAGTGGTATCCTTCAAGGCCCCTGGGCCAATGGAAACCACAACCCACACCACTGAATCCTTTATAAATGCCTTCTATGGGCACCTTCAAGAATGCATGGATCATACAATCCCTAATAAAACCAAGACCCATTCCCCCAAAGGCAGGTGCCCTGTCTGGTGGACCCCAGCCATTAACAAACTTTACAACAGGAGGAGGAAGCTACTACATGACAGAGCAAAATCCCTAAAAGGGAAGGCATCTCTGATCAGTACTAGCAAAAAACTACGATCACTCATAAAATCATTTTTTTTTTTCTTTCCCCTTTCATGTAAATAGAATAACAGCCCTCTGGCTATGTATTCTAACAGACGACCTTACTGCGCCACCCACGTGGTGTGAGACCGATAACCTGGTCTGGAGCATTTGTAGTTTTTCAAACACACGTAGTTCATGCAATATCCAAACGGGCTTGTCTATTTCTGAGTGTTAACGTTTCTTTCTGGTTAAACGGCTGCTTTGAAGTATGCCACTCACGTGGAGCACTATCCGAGCATTTAGCTAGGCTGTCGCCAGATTTCCCTGCATCTCCCTTCAGTTAATTTCACTGTTGACTGCATCATAACAGTTTACCTAGTAGTAGCATTATTTATATTACTACCGGCCATAAAAGAGAACTCCTTCAATAGCATTTGTTAACTTAAACTGTGTAGTCTTGTGATTTATACTTTATGGCCGACATGGCCATCTCCAATCGCGCCAACTGTTCTGAACTAATTTGAATGACTCGGATAACTGTACTAATTCCTCAAATCCGAGTTATACTTTTCTTAATTTGCAGATGTTATCTTTTAAATACACTGTAGTGCATTTTTTCTTTTGTCTTGTTGGAGCTCACTAGTTGTAAGAACAAGTATACATGCAGCTACTGCCTGAATGAAGTGATCTCCAATTTTTCCCCTTAAACTTGTTTATTTCACCAAACCATAGTCAGCCCTGCTCCCCCTATATCTGTGAAGGTCCCTTGACCGCATATGTAAACCTGCTGCAAATTAGCAGCTTCCTGTCTGTGCTGCCCTCTGAAAGTTTTCTCATGATGTAATTGCCTCACATAGTCTTCCTAGAAGGTCTGAACCTCTATTTTTTATTGAATCTCATAACATGAACCTATTGATTTTGTTTTCGGATATCCCTCTCCTGCTGATCTAATGTACTTGTATTCTTGTACCAGTGTATTATGACATTGTAGTTGATACTGTTTGACTGCTGTTGGCTAGGTGTGCTAATGAATTTCTTAATCTGGCTAAATGAAGGCATCATTGTATTGTTATATTAGTTGTTGATACTGTTTGAATGCTGTTGCCTAGGTGTGCTAATGAATTCCTTTGTCTGGCTGATGAATGCACCTTACCTCAGTCACTATTTTGCAATGTGAAAAGTGTTACTGCTAAGTATTATTGCCTACTTGAATACCTCTTGAACGCTGCTGCATAGAAATGACTAGGAATTGTTAGACTGGCTAAATATATGCATCAGTCCTCAATCACTATTTTTGAAATATTATAAATGTTACTGCCAGATAATTACTGCCTATTTGACTATAAATGCTGGATTGCTAACTCTCTTTCTCTCTTCCACTTTTTATCTCCATTTTTCCCCTTAGTACCCAGCTCAACCTATCCTGCTCCTGATTTAATCACAGCCTACCTGGTGTGCTTAGAACCTTATCCAAATCCTGTGGCCTCAACCTCCAGTTACCTGTCTTCTGCACCCTGTTTCAAGGAAAGAAATAAGTATGTTATGGACTAAATCTACCTGGTAATACAGACCCCGATCCACAAACTGTTTCAGGGCTCCAAGGTTTGCTGGGAGCCTGAGCAGCCAGCTGCCTTACCCACTTTCTGTAATACCTAACAGCCTACATGACTCTTCTACTTACCTTACCCCCTCTCACTTGCATTTCTTTTTCTCCCCCCTCCTACACTACTTAGCTCACTCACAAACTCTCCTACAATTCCAGAACTGCCCACTAGGGGGCACCCTTCTCCCTGCCATTCTATCTCTCCCTCTCTCCCTGTGCCATCTTGGTAAACTCAATCCATTTGCTAAGCTTTCTGCCTGTTCCTTCTCTTGCATACATACTGCCTGTCAGTCGGTACTCCTCTAGCAGTCTCTTTCCCTAGACTCCCCTCTAGCTTAAACCTTTCCACTAATATCCTACCTTCCAACTGCAGCTACCTGCACTCCTGATTGTTTCCTGCTAACTTCTCTTGCTTTATTTCAACCCGCTCCGTTCGCCCTGCGGGCTCACTCCGCTTCCCTACCCTACCCCCATTTCCCACCCACCCCCAGCATCATTGCATTTCTACCTAACTAACCACACCCCCTCTCCTTCTACTCCAATCACAACCTCTCCACCATTTAACTAATCTTCTTTTTTCCCTCCATATTTCATTTCTAACCACTCCCTCTCACTACCACCTATACCTTTCCCTTACAATAACACACCACCTGCACTTAATTTATAACTTGAACCTACTATCCACCATTACAATGCATAAACTCCCCTCCCTAGTTCTCATATATACCTTACTTATGCTCTCACTTCTTTCATCTTTAATATTAGCATACATTACAACCTCCTATGAACACCCTCTACTATCACACCTACCCAACCCAACTAAACATCCTACCTCTTCAATTCCAACCAACCATAATCATCACATCAACATCACTTCCACACCTAGCTATCTTTTACCTAAATATCATAGGATAACCCACATAAAGTATTTTCACCTGAGCACTAGAAGGTTACCCCCTCCTCAAAGTAAATATACAAACATTATATATTTAACCCTACTACACTCACTCCACAGTGGAGATATTCACCCTAACCCAGGCCCTATTACCTCCTCTGTAAATCAGACCATTTATCAAAACCCCACGCCTAACTTCTTACTTAAAAAACCTAACAACTCACTCTCAATAGCTAACCTCAACATACGTAGCATTAATAATAAGACAACGCAACTACATGCTCTCTTAGAACTCTACTCCTTTGATATTATTTGTCTAACAGAAACCTGGTTAAAACCTTCAACAAAAGACACAGAAGTCATCCCTCCTGGCTATAAAATCTTGCGTCTTGACAGACTATCTAAAAAAGGTGGTGGAATAGCTATCTTATATAAATCAAGCCTTGAAATAACCACATTCCACCAAAAACCTCCTCAAGACTCTAATGCCGAAATTCTTATTACCAAACTTAAACTAAACTCAGCCAAATCTATCTTTATCATCTGCATCTATGTCCCCCCAGGTAATAATATTTTGACCATTGAAAACATCCTATGTTGGCTATTACTAAACTTACCCCAAGAAACAATAATCCTTGGTGACTTAAACACTGATTGGCAATCTTGCAACAACAAGCACCCTACTAACCATATTAACCTTCACGGGTTCTCTCAGAACATCACCTGCCCCACTAGAATAAATAAAACTAACAAAAAAGAAATTACCTTAGACTGGATACTCACCAACAGTCAACTCCATACTTATGAAACTGGAATCCTTCCTGATAATATAAGTGATCACATATTAACTTACATAATCAGGCTCAAAACCAACCCCCCTACCCAAAACATAACTAGAACAATCAGAACCAAAAAAAAATTCAACCTTGAACTATTTCAAGGAGAACTGAAAGCATGCAACTGGTCACCTTTAAAAGACCTTCCACTTGATGAAGCTGTTGACTTCTTTAATGCTAAGTTTCTGGCCATACTCAACTACCATGCCCCCTCTCGCTCTATTAGAATAAAAAGTAAATCTGCCCCCTGGCTGTCAACAGAAACTAAACAAAAAATCAAGCTGAGAAATAAAATCTGGAAAAAATCTCACTTAACTAAAAACACTACTGATTACCAACATTTCAAACAATTGAGAAATGAGGCCAAAAAAGCAATAATGACCGATAAAAAAAACTATTACCTGAAACCACAGCAATCTCGCCAAAATAACCCACAAAAGTTCTGGGCAAACATAAAACAGTTACTACAGCCAATTAAACCTGTCACACCCAACCCACAAGGCTCAGACATAAAGAATCCTAACCACATTGCTAATGACTTTAATTACTTTTTCACCAAAACAATTCAAACTCTAGCCAGTCAACTCTCCAGCAAAAACACAAACATACCTTACAGCCACTTAAACCCACTTCCCCCATTTCTTTTCCAACCTGTTCCAACATCTTACATTCTTTCTCTTATCAAAAAACCTCTGCTGACCTACTACCTCCAGAATACCTGCAATTAGCAGCCAAATCTATAGCCTACCCAGTCTCCATACTGATCAACAGAACCATCACTGAGGGATACGTCCCTAAACTTTGGAAAATCTCCCACATTATTCCTCTTCATAAGGGTGGAAATTCAACTGATATTTCCAACTACCGCCCTATTGCTCTACTCTCTCCCTTATCTAAGATTATGGAAAGATGTATACACAAGCAACTGCTTGACCATCTTCTTCAAAATAACTTACTCTCTAATACCCAACACGGGTTTAGACCTTCCCATAGTACCACCACTGCCCTCCTCTCCTTTACAGACACTATCAACAAAAATCGTAACCAAAACACCCTTTCCTCAGCACTTTTCTTAGACCTGTCCAAGGCTTTTGACATGGTCAACCACCAAATACTCACACACATTCTTCAATCTTTGTCACTTGAAATTCAAACTATTAACTGGTTTAAATCCTACTTAAATAATAGACATCAAGCAGTACTCTGGAACTCCACTCTATCTTCCCAGCTACCAGTTAACATTGGTGTCCGTCCAAGGGTCCATTCTGGGCCCCCTTCTATTCTCTTTATTTATCAATGACCTCCAACAAGTAGTCCCTCAAGCTACATGCATACAATACGCAGATGATTCTACACTAATTTGCTCAGCAAAATCTGTCTCTGAACTTCACTCCCTTACTCAACACATTTTTAATTCTGTAGAAGAATGGTTTTCTCAACGCTGTCTCCTACTAAACCCAAAAAAAAACCAAACTCCTCCTCTTCACACCTTCCAGTAAATCTCCCCACATAGACTTTACAATAACAGCAAAAAATGCCACACCTATATCACAAGATTATACTACAAAACTACTAGGCGTTACCATTGACAACAACCTTAACTTCAATACCCACATAAGCAAAACTTTGAAAAATATTAATAAAAAAATAGGCTCTCTTTACAAAATCAAACCTTTCCTCACTCCAGATTCTAGAATAACTATTGCCCACTCACATCTTATCTCACCCCTTCTCTATGCTTCACCCACTTATACTAACTTATCAAAAAAGAATCTGTTTAAGGTAGAAAACTCCTACCACAGCATAGCCAGATTTGCCACAGGCAACCCTTTTAGAACCCACCACTGTACTGATCTAAAACAACTAGGTTGGCTAGAATTTCAGCAACAACTAAAAATTAATCAACTAAGCATAACCCATCAACTTCTATATCAACCTAACAAAACACCTATACTATCTACTCTTATTCACCCCTACCACAACCTAAACTCCCTAAGATCAGCACACAAACTTCTTGTAAATATTGACAAAGCAAACAACAAAGCTGGAGACTCCCTCTTTTCTAACACTGTTGGAAAACACTGGAACTGCCTCGCCTATGAACTTTCTTCTATTCCCTCAAAATCTCTCTTTAAAAAGAAACTTAAACTCTACCTTAAATCACAATGGCTGTGCCCCTGTACTAATCCTGACTAACTTTAGCCCGACACCTGACTACATTCTACATCTCTTAGACCACTGTAACTACCTCTTATTTACATCCATGATTCTATATCTCCTTCTCACTATCTACATATGGGGATTTATGTGTGTGTGTGTGTGTGTGTGTGTGTGTGTGTGTGTGTATGTGTATGTATGTGTATATGTGTGTATGTGTGTATGTATGTATATGTATTTTGTTAGCATGTATGTGTATGTGTGTATATGTGTGTGTGTGTGTATATATATATATATATATATATATATATATATATATATATATATATATATATAGATATATGTGTATATATTTATACATATATAGTTATTTCTATATATATGTATTCTTTCCACTTCTTATACCACATGATATACTAACATATCTGCCAGATTTCTTCATACTATCCTGTATCCTCTATTACTATACATTATGTTAGTATTCCCCACAAATACCACTTTAAGCAATATTTTGTAATAATATTCTTATCTAAATGTTCTACTTTTTGAAATTTGTACTTAATAACTTTGTCACCAGTTAAAATGTTATCTTTATTTGCCTATGTTTCATGTACTGCTGTAAAGTTTTTTTCATATTTTATTATTTTTTTTTTAATGTATTCACATGTTTTTTTAATGTAATCTCATTTTGAATGTTGGAGCTTATCTCCCCGGGCCTCTACTGAAAATGGACATATATCCAGGTAGACTAGCCCGGTCAACAAACGTAAAATAAAATAAATAAATAAATAAAATAAATCATCCAAGGCCAACTTTGAGAGAAAAATCGCAAAAGACACAAAAGACAATCACAAGGCCTTCTTTAGCTATGTTAGAAACCTGGGTGGAAACTCCCAGATATGCTCAGAGTTAGTCCAAAATGACACAAAATACACTGAACCCACAGACATTGCCAACATTCTGGCAGACAGGTTCAGTGCAAATTTCTCCGCCCCCTCCCCCCCAAAAGGAGAAATATCTATCCTAGCAGAGTGTAGCCTCCCTAACATCTCAGATGCCCAGGTGAGAGCCGCCCTCGCCAAAGCTAAAAACACAGTATCAATGGGACCGGATGGTGTCCCGGGCTGCGTGTTACATGAACTCCAAGAGGAACTAAACCCACACATAAGGCTGCTGTTTAATCTTAGCCTTACTACAGGATACGTACCCAAAGAGTGGCGTACAGCAACAGTGGTCCCACTCCACAAAGGCGGTGCTTTTACGGACCCTGGAAATTATCACCCCATAAGCTTGATGAGCCTGGTCTGCAAAGCTATGGAAAGGATCATTATGGAACTCATAAACAAAGACATTGGGGACCTACAGACATTGGATCCTACCCAATTTGGCTTTGTCAAGGGCAGATCCTGCCTTTTGAACTTGGTCGACTTTTTTGAAACAGTCACTAAGGCCATTGATGAGGGTGAGGCAGTTCACACAGCCTACCTTGACCTTGCAAAAGCCTTCGACACAATACCCCACTCGGGCATCATAGACAAACTCACCAGCTTAAATGTAAACCCATATGTCACAAGATGGGTTGCAAACTGGCTCAAGGACAGAACCCACAAGGTCAGAATTGCTGGAGCCATGTCTGACTCTAAGCCAGTCAAAAGCGGTGTCCCACAGGGCTCAGTCCTGGGACCCCTCTTGTTCAGCATTTATTTTTCCGAGGTGCAAGCAAACATAGGAGGATTGTGGCTGACAAAGTTCGCAGATGACTGCAAACTGGGCGCCATAATTGATACTCCAGCAGACACAAGCATCCTTCAGAAAGGCCTCATAGAAATGGATAATTGGTGCCAGAGCCATGGCCTTAAACTGAACGCCAAAAAATGTATAGTCATACCCTTTGGGAAAAACAAGGTACCCACAAATTACCACATAGGTGGTAATCCATTAAGTACGGAAGAGGTAATCAGGGACCTAGGGACCCAAGTTGACAGTAACCTCTCATTTGACACTCACATTGTTAAGGTGGTTAGGAAGACCTTCTATATTTCCCACCTTATCATGAAGGGATTCACATCTAGATCAAGAGAGGTCATTGTGCCCCTGTACTCTTCTCTTATCAGGCCCATGATTGAGTACAATGCCCCATTTGGGATGTATCTTACCCGACACCTGCAGCAGTTGGAAAGACCCCAAAAGTTTCTCACCAAGAGGATAAAGGGTCTCAAACATATGTCATATGCTGCCCGGCTGAAGAAACTCCAGCTCTATTCAGTCGCTTACCGACTACTCAGAGGTGATCTATGCCTGACTTACAAGACCATGTCCAACCCGGAATTAATGGACATGCTCCACCTCAGAAAATCCAAATCCATCAGAGCCACGAGAGCAAGAGATTTGAACCTCAACACAGAAATAAATAGGACGTGCTGGAGGGACAGATTCATAACCCAGAGGCTCCCTACACTCTGGAACAGAATCCCAGTTTATGTTAGGCAGAGCCCCTCACTAACTCTCTTCAAGAGAAATCTTGACGAGTGGATGGGAGATCGTAGGTTTACCCCGGGGGTCATCTTTGTGTCACTACTAGACAGAGGCACAGTAAACTAAACCCTAAATGGGCATAGTATTCTCATCCCAAGGGGTGGCGAAAGCCACACACACTCTGGCTAGGCTTATAAATGCCCTCGGGCAGATAGCCTAGTACGAATCTCTGAACCTATGAACCTATTATTTAAGTCATAAACAACAACACAGGTGGCCTGCAGCCCTTTGATCCAAAGCCATTTAGTTCTATGAAAGGCATATAATGTCTGCTCAGTCTAGTTGATTTCTTTGAAAGGATTACTGAGACCCATTTACACTGCTTATCTGGATCAGGCCAAGGCATTTGATACCTTCTCATGCAGGTATTATCAACAAGCATGTACACCTAAACATTTAACTCCACTGTTACCCATTGGATAACTAATACACTTACTGGCAGAACCCGTACAGTTAAGGTTGGTTGGTGGTTCTTCCTTCATATAAAGCATGATACAAGTGGTGTCACACAAGGCTCAGTCACACACTGAATCCTCATTAGCATCTATTTCTCTGATTCAAAAGAGGAAGTTAAAAGGCCATGCCTTATTACGTTTTGCTTATGTCTACAAACTAGATGATATTTTGACTGTTCTTGCTGACAGTCATACACAACAGCAAGGGCTTGACCAGACCAGTGTCTGGTATAATGATGAATGTAGTAAGAATGGTGACTTGTTACTACCTTCAGATAAGCCAAAATGAATATTTATTAATAAGGCAATATACGTGTGCAAACCACTACAAGATGTTATGGCAAGATAGAAAATCTATGTCAGCTAAAAGCAATAAACAAAACCAATATATACTACAAACCTAAGGCATGACCTATTAATGAGTTAATGAATTATATACAATGACGTACCTAGCTCTTATCAGCATATTTCTGTAAAGGAGTGCACAATGCCCTTAATGTTTTCTGTTGCTGATGCTAACCAGATGGAATCCCACTATTTTTGTCACACACCATTTCTCTTGTCACACATCTTTGTTACTAAACAGAATTTAGTACATGCAATCTGTCACATCACATATTTTATTCAAAAATAGTCCTGTCACCACAGAAGTATATTTTCTTCCTGGAAACAATTCTTGGTGCTCTTTTTCATGTCAGAATAACATATTCACAAGATGTGGTAAAGTTACATTTTCAGGGATGTCGTAGTAGTAACATGTCTCGTAACTACAGTATATCATAAATATCATAAATACATACATAAATCCATTTAAAGAGTCAAATATAGATTGCATTCTCCTGGACAAAATAATGACATATCTCTCAGTGTCTCATAACTACAGGGCCAAACTCAGTGCTACAACATGTACTGTTTTTATGTTTGGGAAGCTGGATCTCCTCGGCACATACTATATAAAGTACACCCCCCATTAAAATTGCCACAATCATTAGAAATTTGAACACATTTGTAAACAATGAAAGATCCTACCATAACTATGCATCAGTCATAATTACAAAATCTTTCTGTCAGCACAGTTAGTTCTCAAAGGCATTCCTCTATGTCCAATGAAGTAGTAAGTCTTAATTTATATGTATAATCCCCTCCTTAGGCCTATCATTGAGCACAATGTTACCATTTGCATGCATCTTCCCAAGCACCCTGTCCAACTACAGAGGCATCAGAAATTTCTAAGTAAGAAAATTATTGGCCTAGGCTCCTTAAGCTATCCAGAGAGACCAACATCTCGCATTATATTCTGTTGCATACAAGCTCTTGCATGGCGATCCCTGCCTGACTTTCTATGCTATGAAAGACCCAGCACATTTGGATCTTATCTTGCCCATCTCCATAACATCAGCAAAACCATGAATGCCAACATAAAAAAGTAAACTTTCATCAGTGCATAATCAGGATCTGCTGGTATGATTGATATCTAACTCAACACATCCTCATTGTTTGGAGAAGAGTCCATCTCTACATCAAACAAGGTCGCACTCTGGCTACCTTTAAATCCCCACCCAGCTAATGAGTAGATGAGAAATAGAAAATTCAGTCCTATGGTATTAGGTAGAGCTCTCCTTCATGAGGCTGATTAAGATATCATAATTCTACTAGGCTATTTGGCTAAGCTAACCAGTACTTACCTAAACTAGAAGTGTTGTAAATACCTCAGAATCTGCCTATGAAACCATGCGCTACAAAAATGCACTGATTTAGTAGATCTATCATGGATTTTTCAGGAAAATGCATCTGTTCTTATTCAATAATCATTACCTTCTTAGCAACACATTTTATCCCATCTCTTTAGATTCTGAAAAAAAAATCACCCCATATAATATGCATAAACGGCTGAGTGATGCCTTCAGGTGTTTCTGCAGTTACATCCTACTGACACCTCTAGGTGTCAGATATTGTTTGTTAATATTTGCATTAATAATTCTAAAACCATTATCCATACAAAGTATTAAAATAGTTCATCTTAAAACTTACACAATGGCAAACACAGCTGTTTGATATTTGACAACTGTCTGGTGCAGGTAAAGAGATATTAATTGTTGCTCATATAATATTTATTTATAATGTCATGAATTTTCTAAATATCTCAACAACCAAGTAGCACAGGCAGAACTGCTTAGCTTCATATGAAAGCTCAGTTGGATAAACAAAGTGCTGCTAACAGCATGTGTATAATGTAAGGGGCAGCTGATATATTTGAAGTTGTGTACAAAATATAACAAACCCAATATTTGCTGTGTTTACTATAACTTGTAAAATCCAGTTTAAGATACAAAACCTAAAGAATACTCTCACTATAAAAATAGTTTGGGCTGAAGAGTGTGCTATTTACTTATGTACTTTTTAGTAACCCCTATGGTTCCAGAGATATGAATGTTTGTTTTAAATTTAAGGACATCATTTGATTCTATCAAAATCTTAGGCTTTGCCCATTGTAAGCTATAGTGCAAATCTGCATTACTGCATAGGATGGAATGAGTAAAATGATTACTTTGCATCATTCATATAGAGTACTTATCTTCCTTAAACTGCGTGTGCCTTAGCTTCTCACATTAATTTCGCATGTGCCTACTAGCCAGAGATGGATCCAGTACTAGGAGACCTAGTCAGTCTCCTAGGGTCCACTGGCTGGGAAGGGGGCCCCCCAAGGCTGGGAGAATCTCACTGGTCGGGGGGCTGCCACAGGATTTAGTTTTTTTAAAAAAATTAATTTCTTCTTTAAGGGTGTTCATTTTTTTTTTAAGAGAACAAATGCCCTTTGACATTTGTGTCTGTGCTTATGTAGATGCACACACCGGTTGCCATTACTTCTTTTCCACATCCATGCTCATGGAATTTAAACATAATGAACATTCATTCCTGCTACTTCAGGGGATTAAGGTACAAGAGTGTGTCCTGTGTGTGTGTGTGTGTGTGTGTGTGTGTGTGTGTGTGTGTGTGTGTGTGTGTGTGTGTGTGTGTGCGTGTGTATGTGTGTGTGTGTGTGCAAAAAATGCCCAAGTTAGAGATGGCAGGTTAGTTAATTTGACCAGGCTGAAACGCCATACCTTAGTTAAAGGAGACAAGAGACTGAATCCTCTACACCAACTACCAGACCATTCAAAGTGCATTTTCAAGGAATTGTGAGCTTTAGTGTATTTTCAAAGAACTGTGAGCTTCAGTTTATTTTTAAGGAATTGTGAGCTTCAGTGCATTTTCAAGGAACTGTGAGCTTCAAGAGAAGAGAAGCTTGTTGCTGCTCATGCTAAGTCTGTTTTCAATGGCCAGCTGTTTTCTTCCACAAATGGTCATCCCTGTTTGTGCTATACACTTTTAAAGCATTGTTAGTAGCACAACAGGTAGCATACTTAGTTTTGATGTAGAAGGCTATGTGTTCTACTCCCACACCATGTAGATGCAATGCTGATAGTGTGTTGTACTTTAAGGGGGGTGGGAAGGTGCTGCTGTCCAGAGTGTGTTTTTCTTCGGATGAGATGCCTAGTAACTATGAACCTGTTGTTGGTTGGCCATCTATTACTTATTGCAATATTACTGGTGTATCATTCTTTTTTTATTATGTAACCTAGGCAATGTATTCTTCAAAGGCAGTAGGCACTGAGTTTGTAGAAGAAACACTGAAATATAAAGTTGTTTGCTAGCAGCAACCTCTTCATTAGTTATAGATCTCTTTAATATGGAATTATTCAGAGTACATTTACTTCTGCAGAGATTGCGGATGATATTGAGTAGCCTTTTTATGGTTGATATGTTTCTGAAATGGGCAATTTTGTCATTATTGGTTCATATGTTTTGTTTCATTACTTACTGAAAAAAATGTTCAAAACAACAGATTTAAAACACACTCTAGCAAGTGTTGCTGTATTATACAAGGAATATAATTTAATATAATCAGAAAGGTGAATCAAAGAATACATACATGTCTGTATGGTCCTAAAAATGTGTGCAAGGGGTCTATGGATTGAAAATAGCCCAAAGGTAAACTTTATCTATCACTGGCCAGATGCATTTGCTTTGAATGTGGGTTTCAATGCCATTTCAATGATTGAGCGTTTCAAGGGCAGAGAAGTTAACTGTTAATGCCAAGTCGGTTTTCATTGTTGAGACACTATTGTTTTGTTTAGCAGTGTTTGTGATATAAAATTTGAAATAAAAAATTTAAATTATATCCAAATATGTGTAATTATTGTAGAACTAAAGAAGGAAGGAGTATGCACACTGACAGGTTTGAACAGTGTTCACGGTAACTGGGGAGAAATAGTCGAGTTATAAGACACTGTAATAAATGTGTGTGTGTGTGGGGGGGGGGTTGGAGGGCTGCTGTGTGTATAGGGGAGGTTCCTGATCCATTACCCTGCCAAAGGCCCCTTTTCACCAAGATTCAGATCTCAAACCTGGTTTGGCCTCTCCAGCATGGAACTAATTCCCAGTTTTTGCCTGCAAAATTTTATTGCTAAGATGCTGTAATATGTCATTAACCCCATTCTTTCCAATGACCCAGGAACCTTCATTATTAGAATGGGAGTACAAATAAAGCCTTTAAAACATTGCACTGTTTCTGAAGTCAGGCCACAATTTATTTAAACATTAGTCTAAAGCAGAAGATAACAGTGATAAAATGCATGAAGTCATCATACAAAGGCCTAACATCAAATTGCCGACAGTCTTGTTTTCCTAACCATACATTTTTCCAAAGCTTTGTAAAAATTCTTCCACTCCCAACATGTAGAAGAGCATGGATTTATTTATTTATTTAACATTTGTTAACCGAGAAAGTCCGACTAGGACAGAGCATATTTTCAGTGGAGGCCTGGGGAGAAACGCTCCAGACGCATGTCTTTGAATGTTGGAGGAAACCGGAGTACCCAGAGGAAACCCAGGCGAATGCAGGGAGGACATGCAGACTCCACACAGAAGGCACCCCAGCCGAGAATCAAAACAGAGAACCTCTTGCTGTGAGGCAACAACTTTAACCTCTGCACCACTACTCTGCACTACGATGTCCAATGGATATTTCATGACTTAAAATGAAACCAATATATCAACAAATGTTTGACTGGAAGCAGCTTTAACTTCCCCATTATGAAATAACCATGCAATGTTTTTTCCCCTTTATGTAAAAATCCACTACCAATCATTAGCGGACCGGAGTTCCGCTGTGGTGACCCCTAACCGGGAAAAGCCGAAAGACACAAACAAATTATAGATACCATAGACTGTTCTGGTGTAGTTACCTTTACAGCATCAGTTTAAGATTTTTTTTTATATAGGCAGGCCCTAAAGTGCATGTGTTGATAAATCCAGGATATAAAAATGCATGTACTTTCCTGCATCCCAGGAAACAAATTATATATGACTCCCTCCATCCACTGAAATTGTCTTCTTTGGTGATCAAACAGCACCTGCCTTATGCAGAACATCTCTTCCCGGGTCAACATTTGGTGACTTTTGACCGCCTTCCATCAAAGCTAGCAAACTCACATTCAGTTTGGATGCAGCAGTGGAAGCAATAAGAAACTATGTTCAAAATGAGCATCTACTTCCTCTTTTTATAAATCTGTAGAATATGCTTGAGGGAGGATGGATTGAAAAAATATATGAATTACTGAACGAATACAGTTCATCTTCATATAAAACAACTTCCTTCTCCACAACTGCCATGTTTACAACAGTTCCAGCTGATATCGTATTAATTTGATTTACTCAACAAATTCTGGAAAACAGAAGGTGAGCCCACCCACTTCTTGGTGAATAAGCTGTTCCTATTTGCTTTTTCAAAGCTGCATGGTTTAGGATGTGTACACAGGCTGCCACTTCAAATTCAGTTACTTTGTTAGCATTCTTAAGTACTGTCTATGAAAAAACAAAACAAACAAAAACAATTATGGTGGGAAATAAATACGATTGTCTATTTTAATGCTCAAAAAAGTCAAAGACATCATTAAAATGACCATAGTAATTTATAAGAATCTATTACTGTGTATGCTTCATATGAAAGCATGCACTCTGGAATTCAGACAATGCTTAGACTGATCATGTTGTGTCTACCACTGGTATAAATCATTGCATGATGTGGCCCAGGGTTAATTATTAATTAAAGTGGAAATTTGCAGCCTCGTCTACTGCTAATTAAAAAAAAAAAAAACAGTTCATGTGATGTGCCAAATCTTCAGTGCATACCTCTCAACTGTCCCTGATTTTGACTCAAATTTTAACTCCGTCCCTCTTAATCCCTCCTAAAACTAGTGACTTTTGGACTAATTAAGAGTTATAAACTTCTTTTACTTCAGAAAATGTGTATTAATTCATATGCTCTGATTCTGTCAATGTTTCCAGTTAATAGCACTAATATTTTAAAAGTTTCCCTGATTGTCCCTGATTTTTTCTTGACTTGTCCCTGATTCTGTTGAAATTTGTCCCCAATTGGTTGAGAGGTCTGCTTCAGTGAAAGAGGAAAATCTCACTCTTATGGGCAGGAGTGTGACAAGGAGATAAGCAAAACATAAGAAATGAACATGGCATGGTGCATGTGCATGCACTTATTTATCACAGTATGGGAAAACAAGCATGGTACTCTAAAGGGCTCACTGCAAGGTTTAAATCTATTGTTTTTTAACCATAAATAGGTATTACAAATGGGTGTACAGGAGAACAGGAAAAAATGAGGCATAAGGCAGAGGAGCACACACAAAGGAAACAGGAAAGGTAGGAATGGGAGCAGGGCGAAGGAAGGAGGGTTCAACTTTTTTTGGTGGGACAGGTGTCCTCTAGGGTGCAACTGTGGTGGTGATGTCTGCCACAAGCAGTGATCTGACTCCACTACCAACAAGAGAACTCTATCAAGGCAGCCAGTGTAGAATTCTACCTTTCTACCTATCAGATCCCCACCACTTTACCAATTTCTTGCATGTAACAAAATCATGACCTCTGGCAGTGCCATGCCAGGGAACAATGGCATTCCCCAGCTGGTGAAGCACCACCAGGAGTCGAAGTTGGCTTTTGGCTGCCACTTGCTGCACCCATCAGGAGGCAGACTATGTTAGAAGTGGGGTACATGCAGAGGATGGCTGGACCTGCCGAGGGACTAGAAACAGTGGCCTAACCACTGCACTGCCTTGGCAGTTGCTGTGCAAAATATGAATAGAAATGAAGACAACTAAAATAACAAGCAGGACAGTGACAAATGAAGACAGGGAGAAAGAGAAATAAAAGGAAGGGAGATAGAAATAAACATATACATTAGACACACATATGTAATATACAGAGCAGATGATCATACGGTTACATACTACTACAGCAGTAAAGCTGTATATCAATGCAGTCCCACTAACTGCCTACATAGATTCATAGGTAAGTACTAGGTTAGCTACCCTTGTGGGACATTTTTAAGTCTAGTCAATTTCTCTTTTTATGCTCAAATTAACCTATCCCATTTGGCTAGGGAGTGGCCTTACCCATCCTATAGTCGATAATTATATATTTCCCTTAATGATAATAACTGGGATCATAACATAGATAATTTGGGGAGACCCATGCATAGAATAAAGCATTTAGGAGCTGCATCTTCCAGTAGTAGTACTGGGGGCAGTCCTGGGGTAAACTTTCTGTTTCACATTCACAGATCCAAGTTGCATTTGAATATGGACAGGGGTTAGCTTTGTTTTATGTGGATGGGGTGTCTACTCCAGAACAGCGGTATCTTCTCCAGGATATACATGTTTCTCCAAACCATTCTGTTGAGGTCGCAGAAGAGGTTAAGATCCCAAGAATGAGTGTTTCTAATGACATTTGACTTACTGATATGCAGTAAATCCATCAGTATTGAGTCCAAGGGTGCCTTGTATGCCAGACACAGGACACCTCTTAGCAGTTTTTAGGATACTCAGTATTATGTCAAGGCTTTGAGTTAGTCCATATAGGACATGTTGTTTAGGCCTTGTATCCTTTAATAAAGTATCACTGTGGACATTACAGTTGTTGCATGTGTCTAGACAGATACATGCAAAACAGGGAATTATACTCAATGATTGGCTTAATGAGTGCTGAGTAAAGGGGACAATGACATTCTTAGATCTAGACACAATCCCTTTGTTTATAAGCTGTGCAATATAGAAGGACTTTCTTACAACATACTATAGTTATTATTTTGTCTACGTCTGGCATGCATATTGAAAAAAAAAACTGCCAATAAAAAGCATACAAATAACCTATGTACCTCTATGCTCATAGACTATCAGGAAGTGTGCTTTATACCCTGTATCAGAACTGTAGCTGGCTCATTTGTACTCAGTGGTGTTCCATGATCTTAGAACTTAATTCTCATTAGCCAGGTCAATTCCATTCTTCCATGACCTATGCTCCTCAAATCCAAGTTGAGGAGCTAAAAATAAAAAAATAAAAATAAAATAATAAAAAAAATAATAAAAAGGGTCCCTTCTCCAATCTGGCACTCCTTAGATCTCTTCTAAGGTCTGCCAGATCTAACCCTGAACCCTTTGATAATAAGTTGAACAAAAGGTCTTCTACTTTTAAAAAACTGTAGCAAATCATTTGCTACATTTGTAGCAAGCAGCTTGCTACAACTTATACTATACATGAAGTGCTGAAGCAAGCACTACTTCAGTCCTGACAGGTTGCAAAACTAGTATTGGAGTTCATTTTCACACCAGCATTCAGAAATGCAATTGCAGAAATAAAATATCAGTATGGTACTAATGACCAACTCACATGTATTGAACATTCCCTCTAACACCTTGCACCCAGGGCAGCCGCCTGCTTCTGCCTTGTACACCTTAAGAATGCATTATTTGTTTTACTGCTTCAAAAATAGTCAAAAGCATCATTAAAAATGATTAATTAAAAATTATTATGGTAATTTATGAGGCTCTATAGCTGTACAGTGCCCCATAAATGTATTATGCTAACAGAAAGAAAACACTAAAAGACATGTTGAAGGCAATTATACTTAACAAATGAAAAGAAGTAATATGTACCCTGCACCTAGAAAGCCTCACCATATGCCACTGATACAGAAGGCTATTCTCCTCTATAACCCTCCCATGCAAGAAGAAGAAAAAGAGATCATTAAGTTATGCCTAAAACAAACACATTCATTAATCAGTCAATCAATATCTGTACAGACTGCGCAGATACTTACAAAACATCTCAGGTGCCCTTACTCTGACCTTTTCTTCCCGCCAGCTGAGAAGGTAAGGATGGTGCTTACTCATGTCACTATAGCAGTACCTGTACTGCCACCAGAGCAAGGTATCCCAGTGGCATTAGATACTGTTTTGCAAGTCTGTATTAGGCATGCACTTTATATTGTGACTATTCATGAACATTCATAAGAGTCTCCAGTGAAGCACTTTTGCTGGTCCTTATACAGCAGATAAAGGAAGATTTTGCTTTCCCTGCTGCACTACCAGGAAGCCCTACCACAATCAGTGCCCTTGGAAGCTATGACTATTCCCCAGGTTGCATTTGAGAGAACTATGACAAACCTCCCTTGGTTATGCCTGCTTAAAACCCAAAACTGAGTATTTAAAATGTGCAGCAGAAATAAAACGAGTAAACCATAACAGCTCACATAGTGACTGGAGGCAGGAAGATGACATGGAGGGTAGCACAATAAAATAAAATAGGTTTATTCAGTTCAAATAAAGGTTTGATTAAGCCCTTTCATCCTTCATACTCATAGGACTTCTTCAGAACCAAAAGGTATTATCTTAAACAAGCATCTCATTTATAATAAAGGGCAATCATGTGACTAATAAATAATTAATGCACTTAAAGCAGAAGGCATCCACAAAATGCAAATATTTCAAGTATCACTGACAAATATTAAAATACATAAATTTATACACTCAAATTTCTTACCAAAAATCAACGTGCAAAAGATGGCCTTTTATAAAATAATAATAAAATGATTAGATCTACTATTAGACCTTTATAACTTTGCTGCTCTTGACTTCACCACAGGAGCAATAGAAATATAGTCATTTAACCCTGGTGGAGATGCAGCATTCAGTCTTAATTGCCACATTAACTCTTTGTATTGTGTGCATGTCTCCCACTGACCACCCCTATTTCAATAATTCCAAAGGTGAACTTTATAAATTCTTTATATTCCAAAGTATGCTTATATAAAGCAATATTGGTGTTTTATCTTGCTATATCATACTAGAGTTCATAAATTCTTTTATGTAGCATCCTTTCTGTCTTTCAAATATAAAAAACATAGAGCATACAACAATGTAAATCACTCCAGCTATCTTATAATTACCTTTTTGTAGAATAACTCTTGAAAAATGGTAGTTATTTAAATCTACATGTTCCTTTTCCAAAATGTAGGAGCACTGTTTGCAAGCACCACACTTAAACCTGTTCCAACCCCCTTCCCATGGTAAAGTCTTACCTTTTTACTCATTTAAAAAAGCTATTACAAATTTCTATCCACTTTAAAAACAAAATGTGGTACATCACCTATAAGCTAAATAACTTCTTCATTAGTTTTAAACAGCACAACCTGTCATGACATGCCCGTAATGTAGCACAGAAAATGTTGGCATGGTAAGGTAGTGTTGAGCTGTGATAGACAGCATGAAATGGGTGTAGCAAATACATATTGTCTAACTATGTCAGCAGGTTTTTTTTTTCTTTAGGGCAATTACTACCTACAAAAGTAATAACATGTTTCCAGTGTCTCCATTAGGGTCAGTGATCACTGACCCACACATGCTCAGTGTACTTTGCAGGTACTCATGTGAGTGCGTGACAATGGAAAAGCCTCTTAGCATAATGTGGCCAAAAGGAATGATGCATAGAAACAACTATTCTGTAACATTCATCAGATAGTGTCCGATTAGCATAACTGCTGTAGTCAAAGCCTCTAATTTACTTGATATAAATCCTGGTATCCACCATAAACCTCATCTCACTATGGAAGTTTATAATCAGGCAATCTCCCAAGCTTGTGTAACTGGTTTAGAAACATGCTTTACTAAAGGGTACACTTGTCTGAGGTAAATGTGACCCTCAAATGTTGTACTTACTTGTTGACTCAACCTATATATGTTTGTTTAAAACTGCATAGTTACTACGCTTCTTGAAATGTTTGTGAATGTTTTACATTAGAGGTGCATCCATTTAAAGTACTGTGAGGTTACCTTGACACTGAAGGGTACAATTCGATGAGCACTTCTACAATAAATTTCACAGTATGCATTTTGTGAATATGTTCCCTTTTCAACTTTAACCATGGTGTAATACAATTATACAGGTGTCGGTTGTGTATGATTTTGTTATGTGAGGCCATATACAGGTCATTAAGCAGGCACATCCCATTCTTACACATCATGTCAAATCTATGCTATACTGCCAGTGTATAGGAATTTTTGTTTGGGGGGAGATTGCACTTTTAGGTACACAGCAATGTTGGAGACACCAGCATGATAGAGCAGAGGTGGCCAGCAACTGTAATGAGATAGTGCTATGATATATGCATATGCACTTTGGTTGCTTGACTCTAGCTGCATTACAGAGTGCTATGTATTCTACCCACAAAAAGTATAACACCAGTACATTTTGTATCCATAGGCCAGAAATACACTTCCTCCGCACTTCTGTACCCACAAGATATACTCTACAGCTGAAATACACAGCTTCTTTCTACCTAAGGAGGTACCTGTAGTGTCACAGAAGTATATCTATCCTTAAATGGGTACTGTATGTTTCTGCATCCACTGCACCTATCTGTATATGTAGTCATAATAGTCATCTATGGTTGCAACACTTTATTCAGCCACTGACACTGAGCACAAGGGCAGTATTTAATTGTGCAGTGTTATAGCAGGCCATTGCTTCATGCTGTAAGATGTATGCTTCATATGTCATCTCTACATTACTGTTTTGGAGACCCCACAGTACTACAGACAAACAAACACTGTTCATGGGTATGCAGGTGTGCATCTTATGTCCCATATTATATATTATATATATTATGAACTCTTATTGCAACATACAGGAAACACATAGATTGTGGGAAGGTGGGTGCATGATGCCTATTGCATCAGCATCATCAGCATCAACCCCCTTTTCCCCATTTTGTACACGGGTTTGGAATACCACATCAACAGTGTCCATCACTTAGAGCCAATATTTACACTGCTGAGAGACTAGCCCTGCTGCAGTCATTTTGACATTTTTTCTACTTTATGTTAAATAAAGCCTAAACCCAAACCTGTTGCAGAAGGTTCTCGTGCAGTTAATTTACAGTGCATTGCTGCTTTAGTTATTAAGTCATTTTCACATTACAATTTATCATACTATCATACTAATCCTTTAATCCTTGCGGCTTTAAACTCAACCAACATGCATTGTGTATATTGCATCTATTTTATTTTTACTAAACAATGACCTTTTTGAAATGATTCTCTGAGGTATGGCAATATTGTAGTTAGTATATATAAGCTGGGGGGGGTAGAAGTTTAAAGGAGAAGAGCAATGTCTGAGATTCTCTCTTCGGCATTTCTGATGTGTGTGTGTGTGTTGGTACCCAGCATTTTGAGTGCTGATATTTCAGTAGAGAGCTTTACTAAACATATTATTTTTACATTTATTTGTCTATTTAATAAATGCTGTTACAAATAAATAAAACGAATATACTACATAGCTGTTGCTTTTGAAAGAATGAGTTAATAATTATTTATCAAAAAGCCAGTTCCACTGACAGAGGGATAAAGCCATGATGATGACCCAGATGATCTAAGTTAATTTAGCAGATCATTTTTATGTTGGACCTGATGTGGGTAGGATGGTTGTGCCTGTCCTTGGGTTGAGAGAGTGCATCTAAACTATCCACTGCCAAAACACCTAAGAAGAGGGGCAAAGATGCAAAAGATGGCCTATGGTTTGTTTTGGCACTAAACTACATATCCAGTAGCCTTCTTTGTAGGTGCATTCACATGGATAAAGGCATAGCAACCACACAGCAATACATGCCTCATCTCCCATATCCACAATAGAGGTCTATAATATATGGCCTCATTGCAAAGATGCCGGCATGGATATAGACCTCTGTAGCTGCACAGAAAATGGTCATGTCTAGATGTGGTGGGAATAATCAATATGGAGAAACAAACAGGTTCAAGTCTAATTGGGAAATGTTTAATGGTCAACGTATATGAAGCAAAAAGCATATAACAAATCTTCAACAAAGTTCAGTTGCTGAAAAATGAAGAGAACAACTGAAGAAACTTCTCCAAATTTATTTTCTAAATCCTTCAAATACAGGAGGAGGTTATATCGTTTTCTCTTATTACCGCAAACATCACAGAATGTAAGACATACCAGTCATATTTCCTCATTGATTTGTAACTGATACCTGCAGCAGTCAGTAATAAAGATTTTTGTTGTAGACAGTTCCCTGCAGTACAACTGCTAAGAAAAGAAACATCTTGATGGTATGACATAGTAACGTCATACTGTGCAAGGATGCACTTTGAAATAGCATGCACATTAAGTTCATATACTCACAAGGTTCATTGGCTTGATTGCCAAGCTTATAAACTTTTGTCCTTGAAGAAGCTTGATTACTGTAATTTTACGTTAACATTATGCACTCCCCATATACATATTAAAATGTCTTTTGAAGGAGGTTAATGAATGACTTCTGATTGTAAAGAACAGTTTATTCCATAATCTAGCAAATGTTATGTAATGTGCAATTAACAACTAAATCATGTACAATACAAAAAAAGGTGTTCTGTTACATTAGCATAGAAGCTCAGAATCTGGGCTGAGGAATAAATAACACATGCTATCACATCTAAATAGTTACAGTCTGCCACAAATAATTTGGCAAATTCTTAGTGTTACCTTATGTTTATTCTGAAGTATAGCAATATGTAAATATGAAAAAAAGCATGACGTGAGAATAGTACATTGCAAGAGGCATCCTCCAAAACTGTCTGTAATAAAAACATACGTCTTTGCAAATACTTGCTACACGTCTGTAATCTTTCAGAAACTGACATTTTACAGAACTGTTCTCTGTTTTGACAATATTCCAATTAACTAAATCTGAACTTTTTTAACTGCATGTGTGTGACAGTTATGGAATCTACTAAAGAAGTAAAATTATTTCTATCCCCTTCAAAAAATATTAACTGCATATTCTGTCTTGAGAGAGACTTTATCCTCCTGTTAGCTAATGCATCAGTACTTTAACAGATCACTTTGTGGCAGCCATTTCCAGACAATCTTGCACAGATTAGACTCAAACATGGTATAACTCCACCTGGGATTTCACAGACAAATATGTTTAAATGGTACTGTTTCACATAATTAGCTCAGCTTAAAATATTTTTTGTATTTGATTTAATATGAGACTTGTATTTTTCTTCCAGTATAACGTAATGTAGAATCATATACAGAAACAGAATGGTATGATTATTTAAAATGAAAGGCTTGTTAACAAAGTCAAAGGGCATATTGCAGAAAGGGGTGACTAGGGTGGCACAGTGTCACAGTGGATATTGATATTGCCTCACAGCAAGCAATTTCCTGGTTTGATTCTCAGCTGGGGTACCTTCTATGCATATCCTCCCTGTGTTCATGTGGGTTTCTTCCCACATTCCAAAGACACACAGTAGTTGGACTGGACATTCTAAATTGGTCATAGGTGTGACAGGACATGTGCTGTGTGGAAGAACTACTGAGCCAGGGCTAGACAACCAGTGATGTGAACCTTGCCTCTAGATAATTGTCACTGTTCATATAACACCCTGACCCCATGTGTAGAAATGAGAAAGAGGAGTTGTGGACAGATAGTATGTTTTCCAATGTGTACTAGAGGTAACAATGAAACAAAAATGTTCCCATATTATTGAAATAAGCAGCAGAAAGGCACATGGATCCATGGTGTACAAAATCAATCCACTTAATATGGAACATCCTAAAGATGTTTCACTTGATTCTAAGTATTGCAAAAATGTTTAGTTTTCATCTTTGCTGAGAAAATGAACTGAGCTTTAGCTGCAGTTAGTTCTTACTTGTTTTATGTAAAAAGCACACAATTTGTTAAACAAGCAAAGAGAGGCAGCTAGGTAACCATTTGAAATGTCAAAACTTGCTAGACAGAGTCCAGTAACATGGAGACTGAATGGCCAAAAAACAGACTTACATGTATTATGTCCAAGATGGAAATTTATTCGGATATTCCCTTTTCTCCATGGTATGATGATCTTGGAGTTGGTATATATAACTTTGGGGTGCAGGGGGGCTTTCCCCCACAAAAAAAGAAGTTTAACTAAGAGTGATCTTTGAGATTAGCTCTTCTCCTGCTTTTTTGATTTTTTTTCAGCTTGTCAGCACTCAGCATTGCGGGGGCTGACATTTCAATAGGGAGCGGAAACTGTAAAAATGTTAAAAGTACTTTGCTTTTGCCCCCATCTACATTTTGTTCAAAATAGTGAGACTGAAAACATACTGAAGTCATATGCATGGTTCCAAAATATCAAAGAGCTGTGCAAAATGAAATAATGAATATAAAGAATGCAGCTGGGACAAAACATATGGCTCGTTATAATGATAGCCCTGGCCTATAATATGTGTCTTCATTGTCACTAGCAAAACAGTCTTCATTAAGACAGCAGCTCTGTAGCTAGACACTTCTACAAATGTCTTCATGGTGATGAAATATTGGAATGTGTCAATAAAATCAATAAATATGCTTCTTGTATGCAATGGTTACCCAAAGGCTACCACAGACAATGCTTATTTTGTTCAGGCTCTGACCATATTGTATAAGAATGTAAGTGTTGCATAAAGTTCAAAAAGACCATGCAATTAAAGCTTAAAACACTAAATCTGTATCTTACTGAAAAAAATGCCTTAAGAAAATTAAGGAAGAGTCAATGAAAGAAGTATTTCTTTAGCAAAATGTGAGCCTAACAAAAGCAGATATTATGAAAGAGATGATTCAGTCAAAGACTGATTTTATCAGGAAAAGAAAATAAATCATAACCTTTAAACTCTAGAGGTCTCTAGTCATCTATAAGTTTTTTTAGGTTGGCAAGTTTATTTTGCTGAATCCCAAAAAAGAGGGAGTCAAAGTCTGCCCAAGAAGTGCCTTTGGATCCTCCACCGAGATTAGTACCATTGAAATATGCTGTAAAACAGGATGCTTCATTAGTACTTATTTAGAGGTTTAATTCAGACTTACTTAAGACTGTAGCAGGGCATAAAACAAGTGACCACCATTACCACTTTTCAAAAGGCTTTTGTTTTTTTTTGTGAAACCCTCTTCCTCTAAAAGTACTGTCAAAGTAAATTTCTCTTTCAGCTAGCCACTCCTGTGCCATAGAGGGATGACGCCCTGATTAAAGATCAAGTGATCCAGTTTTGATTAGAGGCTTGGGCAACTGATCAAGTGGCAAGGAAGGACAGGAATAATAATACTGGTGTGGAGAGCATGGGCATCTCCTGTAACAATCCCAGGTGGCAGCTGGAGACATTACTGGGTAGGAGGCAATGTCTATAGAGGGACAGGGGTGGACATGGCTGAGCTGCTGCAAAGGCAGGGCAATACATTGCACATCCACCCCTTGGAAATAGCCACAGACATTGTGGGGGAGGAGGAAATGGGTAGGCCATAAAAGAAAAATCCCCCAAATGGATGTGGATGGCCAAATCCCCAAGTCTCTCTCAAGATCCACAACCAGCCCCTAGAGGTTATGGAGTAAGTTGGGGGGTGTTAGAAGTTGTTGATAAACCCAGTGTGTAACTGGAGCACTGGGAAGTGATGCAGGAGAATGATGTAGGGGAGAAAAAAAAATTCTGTTTCTGCAGGACACCTACGAGTACTGATGATGGTCACCTATGGAATCCAGTGTATATCACAATTTAAACTGGCTGAATGTGAACTTAGTACCAGTGAAATACAGTATAGTGCATCACAAACTCTCACTCGAACCCAGCTGTAGACCCATAATCATCTTTGATAAGATATGGGCTCTAGTCTGCTTATCACCGAACTATATTCTGACAAAATGGAAACTGTTGTAGTAGCTTCATTGATTCCAGGGTTTCAATAAAATTAGATGGTAATTTAATAGAGCAAAATCCTGAAACAGTAAAGCTAAGGAATTTTCTCCTTGCCAGCAAAGATGTGCAATCTCAGAGTTAGTTTATTAAGATATCTGGGGGTGGGGGTGCAGGGGTGCTTGCCCTGTACAAAACCATGTTTTTGTGTTTTTGTTTGAATTGATATTATGAACTCTTAGTTAATAATTTTTGATGGAAGTAGTGTCAACAAAAATGGCTTACTTTTTTAGCTATATATCCATCTTAAGAATAATCTCAAATGTTGGTTGGGAGGGTGGCCTAATGGCTAAGGTGTTTGCCTTACAAAAGCAAGATGCAGGGTTTGAATCTCACAAGGGATAATTGGCTAAGCTTAAAATGGCTCGCAAGAGCAGTTAGCTTAGTACTAATCTATGAACCTATGCTATACTGGTATGTGTTTACAAAAGGCTACAACAAATTGTTGGTGAAGAGAATGGGTTCCAATTTAGAAGAAAATTGCCTAATTTGAACACATACTATAATAATTTTAGTTAGTAGTATGCAAACATGATTATCCATTTATGTTTTTTTTAATTTCTGAACTGGAGGCAATCCTTAAGAATGTTGTTTATGTGGGTGCAATACATTTCAATGAGTCTCTGCCCTGTGGTGGACCTTTCAGTGAAATTCAACAACAAAAACTTGCAAATTTCAAATTCTTCCTGATATAGAGTGATTTGCATCTTTGCACCTCTATACTGAATATAACGTATTCTTATGCCAGACAACATTTTGTCAGTTACCAGATTTCAGTGAAATAAACCTTTATATAATCAGGAACCACAGAATCATACTATTACCTTTCAACCCGGTCCACAGTGTACAAAAATGGGTATATATACTATATATTATATTGTATTGTATTATATTAATGATATTATATTATATTGTATTGTATTACATTATATTATATTATCATATTGTATTATTACATTCAAGAAGTAAAGCAATATATCAAATGCAGCAATATTTAAAACAACTTGACATAAGTGTATTACAGGAAACAATATATTTCAATAGCAACAAACAAAATACATGAACCCAATAGAGTAGTAACCCAATAGAGTAGTAAAGTCAGAAAAAATGTATGGCTAAGATAGAGATTATCACAACTGACTGAAAAGCTGATTTGGTGAGGTTGCTGAAAAGGGGGAAGGGTAATGTCCTTAGTATGTAGGCATGTCACTAAATTATTGTGTTAAGTATCAGGGTTGCAGAGAGGGTATGAAGTTTGTTAGCTTGGCAAAACAAATGTTAATTTATGGAATGAATGAAAGAGGAAATACTCCCTTTTCTCTCACACTCCACCAGATCTGCAATAGGGAAAGGAATCCATCAACTCAAATTTAGCCTCCCTCGTATGAGTTCATAGGCAAGTACTAGACCTGCTGTCCTTTTTTAAACCATTTTAAGGCTATCCAAATTCCCTTAGTGAGGGAATCACATTGTGTACAACATGTCTGTGAGATAAACACCTTAACCATTATGCCTTCCTCCTATCAGCACCCTCTACTAAACACTCTACCACTGTTCAAACACTAGAAAACAGAAAATGTAGATTTATTACACACTTCCCAAGAAATGAAAACCACTGAGAGGTTTGATTCTCATTATCTTCTGTTGGACTGAGAGGTGTGATTCTCATTATCTTCTGTTGGACTGAGAGGTGTGATTCTCATTATCTTCTGTTGGACTGAGAGGTGTGATTCTCATTATCTTCTGTTGGACTGAGAAGTGTGATTCTCATTATCTTCTGTTGGGCTGAGAGGTGTGATTCTCATTTTCTTCTGTTGGACTGAGAAGTGTGATTCTCATTATCTTCTGTTGGACTGAGAGGTGTGATTCTCATTATCTTCTGTTGGACTGAGAGGTGTGATTCTCATTATCTTCTGTTGGACTGAGAGGTGTGATTCTCATTATCTTCAGTTGGACTGAGAAGTGTGATTCTCATTATCTTCTGTTGGACTGAGAGGTGTGATTCTCATTATCTTCTGTTGGACTGAGAGGTGTGATTCTCCTTATCTTCTGTGGACTGAGAGGTGTGATTCTCATTATCTTCTGTTGGACTAAGAGGTGTGATTCTCATTATCTTCTGTTGGACTGAGAGGTGTGATTCTCATTATCTTCTGTTGGACTGAGAGGTTTGATTCTCATTATCTTCTGTTGGACTGAGAGGTGTGATTCTCATTATCTTCTGTTGGACTGAGAAGTGTGATTCTCATTATCTTCTGTTGGACTGAGAGGTTTGATTCTCATTATCTTCTGTTGGACTGAGAGGTTTGATTCTCATTATCTTCTCTTGGACTGAGAGGTTTGATTCTCATTATCTTCTGTTGGACTGAGAGGTGTGATTCTCATTGTCTTCTGTTGGACTGAGAGGTTTGATTATCATTATCTTCTGTTGGACTGAGAGGTGTGATTCTCATTATCTTCTGTTGGACTGAGAGGTGTGATTCTCATTTTCTTCTGTTGGACTGAGAAGTGTGATTTTCATTATCTTCTGTTTGACTGAGAGGTGTGATTCTCATTATCTTCTGTTGGACTGAGAGGTGTGATTCTCATTATCTTCTGTTGGACTGAGAGGTTTGATTCTCATTATCTTCAGTTGGACTAAGAAGTGTGATTCTCATTATCTTCTGTTGGACTGAGAAGTGTGATTCTCATTATCTTCTGTTGGACTGAGAGGTGTGATTCTCATTATCTTCAGTTGGACTGAGAAGTGTGATTCTCATTATCTTCAGTTGGACTGAGAAGCAGTGGCGGCTGGTGACTTCAAATCACAGGGGGGCTGCAGGAGACGCTGAATGGGCGGGGTCAAAGGGAAGGGGTGTGGTCAACCATAAAGGGGAGGAGCTATGCACAAAACCACAAAAAAACTAACTTTAATTAAATACGCTGCCCTGGGTGGCAAACCATCATTATGAAAGTCCAATCAAGACAAAAATAAGTGTAGAAGAATAAAAATATTTCAATGCATTGGCTGCATGACAGCTTACTTAATATCTAGATGGAAACAAAAGGTTGTGAGGCATGAAAAATAAATTACTTTTAAATACATTACTGGAATGCCAGTCAAAATCAAGTATAAGAAAACCAGAAGCACTCAACTCAAACTACTTCTCCTTGCACTGCAGTTCTAATTATAATATATTCAGCTTTATTAAAGTACCAAGCAACATGCTGAAAGTAGAAATCTATGTGATGCCCCACTTGTAAAAATGTTTCTTATCCAAAAAGACCTGCTGCCTGACAACGCTTCATGGGGAAAACATGATAAAAGTAAAAATGAAAAGCAAACAAGAAACAAGCTCAAGATACATTGCTTAAAGGATTACTGTACAGGTTATGGACCACACATGATTGGCATTCTGTTTAGTTTACGGTAAAGCCTGTAGAGATGACTGGAAGTCTCCAACAAGTGTAATGAGCTTTTTAAAATAATGGAATCCTGTCCTTTAATACCCAAGGCTTATACATTATCTAGTCAAGTATTCTCTGCATGGCAACAACAGAAAGGCTTTCAATGTTGGCAATTCTTTAACAGTATGCTTATTAAAGCTTACTTGCATCTTACGATGTCAGACAAGCTTACCTTATGGTCATTAAAGCATTGCTACTTAAACACAGAGCAACAGGCACTTTGAGTAATAAGCATAAATCAACAGTACAAAAATATGACAGAAACCAGACCATTCTGCAAAATCAAGGACAGATGAAAAGCCACTGTAGTACTTATGCAGTGTGTCCTCCCCATCCAAGGTAGATACAACTACTCCTTGCCTTGCTTGGACACATCCAGAGTCACTACATGGGGAGGGTGCAACAAGCATGTCACAATTTGAAATCTCTCTGGCTGACTGTGATGGCCCTGACACATTTGTCATACCTCTCAACTTCAAGAGCAAGAAATCTGGACAAAGCCATACACAGAAGTGGGACAAAGGCACAACAAGAAGGACAATTTTTAAATATTGCTCTAATAAACTTAGAAAGATAATAGAATAGGTCTTGCATTAGTATGAATTTTCTGAAGGGTATAAAATCTGAAACTCAAATGTCTGTCATTTTCTAACTTCAGTCTTTAGTGATTTGTCACTAATTTGCCAAAAACACAATTTTATGAAAAATGGACCAAAAATGTGATGCAAAAATATAAAATAGACACACAATACAGCTTCTACCTGTCAAAGAAGGGACACTTTAATATTAGTACTGCTACCTTGAGCAGCTGACAAAATAAAAGAATCTACATGCATTTCAAGTAATCTATAACTTTGATTATTACAGTTATTTCTTAATTGTAAACCCTCCATGTTTTCTTCCAAAATTGCTATTTTATGGAGGGATTATTAGGGGAAGAGCAACATTTTGAGCCAAAAATTGGGGACAGTTGAGAGGTTGGCTATGCCTAATTCTATAAAGCAATTTATTTGCATGTACCTCTCAACCTGTTAATGCAGTAAATCTGAACAAGGCCAAATATATTGGGGCACATATAAACAGTACTAAAAATTGCTCTTGTATAAATTGAGACAGTTGATAGAACGGCTCTTACTTTAACATGCATTTTATGAAGGTTATGAAGTCTGAAACTTATTATTTAGTGACTTCTGGCAAATCATTTAGGAATTAAAACTACAAATTTTATGAACAACAAACCAAAAATAAGAAGCAAAAATCTATTCATTCTTTGAAAATCTGGACAGTTGGGAGGTATAGTTCAGCTGGGCCTGTCTGAGTTTGCTGCCCTTCCCCTGACAAAATAATGGTTGAACTGGAGCCTCTGCAGCCATTCCAATTAACCATTACTTGGCTATTTCACTCCATTTACCATAAACACTAATGTGCATACTGCTTTACTTCAATGATTGGACTTCATTTGAAAGTTTTATTTTGTATTTTACAGCACAAACATTAAGTAATCTGTTAAACAAAGCAATGCAGTCTCACAATGAAAACTTAGCATTAAAACTTCTCTGCCCTTGAAACTCACATTCATTGAAACCCACATTCAAAGAAAATACATTTTGCCAGTGGCAGATAAAGATTAATTTTGGGCTGTTTTCGAATCATAGGCCCCTTGCATATGAAACATACATGTGCTCTTTGATACACCTTCCTCATTGTACTAAAAATTATATTCCTTGTACAATACAGTACACTTGTTAGAGGGTGTTTTAAATTTGTTTTGAACATTTTTCCAGTAAGCAATGAAACAAAACATATGCACCCATAATGGCAAAACTGCCCAGTTGAGAACATTTATCATAAAAAGTCTACTCAGACTTCCACAGTCCACCATTATTAGTAAATATACACAATTCTACAGTCCACCATTATTAGTAAATATGCACAATTCCACAGTCCACCATTATTAGTAAATATGCACAATTCTACAGTCCACCATTATCAGTAAATATGCACAATTCTACAGTGCACCTTTATCAGTAAATATGCACAATTCTACAGTCCATATTCAGTGAATTCAGTTCTTGCCATAGCTGTCAACCTTAGCACAAAAACCTGGACGAAGCCAATAATGGGGAATACAGTCCCAAAAATAGGGACAAATTTAAAATATTCATCTTATAAACTTAGAAAATTGCTAGAAAAAAGGTTGTGCTACTATGTATTCTGAAGAACATGAAGTTTGAAATTCAAATGCCGGTCAATTCTACTACGGACAGAACAAAAACAATTTTCAGCAGAGACGCAGGGATTAATACTGCAGACACGTCTTTGTAAAATGGCAAGGCATCAGAGCAAATCCACACAAACACAGGCAGGAGATGCAGACTCCAAACAGAAGCCACCCCAACCAAGAATCAAACCAGAAAACCTATAGCTGTGAGGCAACAATACTACCACCGCACCATCAATTATGCAAGGAATTAAACATTCAGAAACCTGAAGTCTGAAATTCAAATGCCTGTCAATTTTACTGCGGACAGAACAAAACCAATTTTCAGCAGGGATTAAAACTGCAGACACGGCTTTGTAAAATGGCAGGGCACCAGAGCAAATCCACACAAACACATGGAGGAGATGCAGACTCCACACAGAAGCCACCCCAACCAAGAATCAAACCAGAAAACCTATAGCTGTGAGGCAACAATACTACCACTGCACCATCAAATCTGCAAGGAATCAAACATTCAGAAACCTGAAGTCTGAAATTCAAATGCCTGTCAATTTTACATGGACAGAACAAAACAATTTTCAGCAGAGATGCAGGGATTAATACTGCAGACACGTCTTTGCAAAATGGCAGGGCACCAGAGCAAATCCACACAAATACAGGGAGGAGATGCAGACAGAAGCCACCCCAACCAAGAATCAAACCAGAAAACCTATAGTTGTGAGGTAACAATACTATCACTGCACCATCAATTATACAAGGAATTAAACATTCAGAAACCTGAAGTCTGAAATTCAAATGCCTGTCAATTTTACTGCGACAGAACAAAACAATTTTCAGCAGAGACGAGGGATTAAAACTGCAGACACATCTTTGTAAAATGGCAGGGCACCAGAGCAAATCCACACAAACACAGGCAGGAGATGCAGACTCCAAACAGAAGCCACCCCAACCAAGAATCAAACCAGAAAACCTATAGCTGTGAGGCAACAATACTACCACCGCACCATCAATTATGCAGGAAATTAAACATTCAGAAACCTGAAGTCTGAAATTCAAATGCCTGTCAATTTTACTGCGACAGAACAAAACCAATTTTCAGCAGGGATTACAACTGCAGACACGTCTTTGTAAAATGGCAGGGCACCAGAGCAAATCCACATAAACACAGGGAGGAGATGCAGACTCCACACACAAGCCACACCAACCAAGAATCAAACCAGAAAACCTATAGCTGTGAGGCAACAATACTACCACTGCACCATCGATTATGCAAGGAATTAAACACTCAGAAACCTGAAGTCTGAAATTCAAATGCCTGTCAAATTTACTGCGGACAGAACAAAACAATTTTCAGCAGAGACGAGGGATTAAAACTGCAGACACATCTTTGTAAAATGGCAGGGCACCAGAGCAAATCCACACAAACACAGGCAGGAGATGCAGACTCCACACAGAAGCCACCCCAACCAAGAATCAAACCAGAAAACCTATAGCTGTGAGGCAACAATACTACCACTGCACCATCAAATCTGCAAGGAATTAAACATTCAGAAACCTGAAGTCTGAAATTCAAATGCCTGTCAAATTTATCATGGACAGAACAAAAAATTTTCAGCAGGCAGAGACGAGGGATTAAAACTGCAGACACATCTTTGTAAAATGGCAGGGCACCAGAGCAAATCCACACAAACACAGGCAGGAGATGCAGACTCCACACAGAAGCCACCCCAACCAAGAATCAAACCAGAAAACCTATAGCTGTGAGGCAACAATACTACCACTGCACCATCAAATCTGCAAGGAATTAAACATTCAGAAACCTGAAGTCTGAAATTCAAATGCCTGTCAAATTTACTGCATGGACAGAACAGAACAAAAACAATTTTCAGCAGAGACGAGGGATTAAAACTGCAGACACATCTTTGTAAAATGGCAGGGCACCAGAGCAAATCCACACAAACACAGGCAGGAGATGCAGACTCACACAGAAGCCACCCCAACCAAGAATCAAACCAGAAAACCTATAGCTGTGAGGCAACAATACTACCACTGCACCATCAAATACGAGGGAATTAAACATTCAGAAACCCTTAAGTCTGAAATTCAAATGCCTATCAATTTTATTTAACATTTTTAATCAGGACAGTCTGACTTGGAACAAATAAACAAATTTTCAGCGGAGGCCCAGGAAGAAATAATGCAGACATGTCTTTGTAACATGGGAGGGCACAAAAGCAAACCCACACAAACACAGGGAGAAGATACAGACCCCACAAAGAAGGAACCCCAGCCAAGAATCAAACCCAAGAACCTGCAGCTGTGAGGCAACAATGCTACTACTACACCATCAAATATCAAGCATTACAACATTTACAAACCACAGATATTATGAGGAACAGATCAGATCAAATATGAGGTAAAATCTGAAATTCTATTTTATAAATGGTGGTGGGTAGGGAACTCAAGTCTTTAACACCTGCATACAGGGTACAGGGTTCCCTGAGGACTTCTACCACACACACCCATAAGCACCTGGGGCATTTTCACACACACACACACACACACACACACAAACAAACTCACAGCACACACACAATATACACAAGTAGCAGTAAGCACTCATATACACAAACTCCAGTAAAGCACAAGCACCATACACAAGAAAAATAAACAACATAAATTGAAAGGCACCTTACCTGAATGAATACATCCAGAGTTAACGTCCGTACAATCCCATACATCTTCCCCAAGAATACTGAAGAAGCGAGATCCACATGCTCCTTCCCGACGAGATCCCTGAGGCACTGTCCCGAGTCCCTGCTGCTTCTGTTGCACTGAGACGTGTGCATATCTCATGGATCTTCTGTGCACTGAAAAGTGTGATTCTCATTATCTTCTGTTGGACTGAGCATGCGAGACCGGACTGTGATTCTCATTATCTTCTGTTGGACTGACAGGTGTGATTCTCATTATCTTCTGTTGGACTGAGAAGTGTGATTCTCATTATCTTCTGTTGGACTGAGAGGTGTGATTCTCATTATCTTCTGTTGGACTGACAGGTGTGATTCTCATTATCTACTGTTGGACTGAGAGGTGTGATTCTCATTATCTTCTGTTGGACTGAGAGGTGTGATTCTCATTATCTTCTGTTGGACTGACAGGTGTGATTCTCATTATCTTCTGTTGGACTGAGAGGTGTGATTCTCATTATCTTCTGTTGGACTGAGAGGTGTGATTCTCATTATCTTCTGTTGGACTGAGAGGTGTGATTCTCATTATCTTCTGTTGGACTGAGAGGTGTGATTCTCATTATCTTCTGTTGGACTGAGAGGTGTGATTCTCATTATCTTCTGTTGGACTGAGAGGTGTGATTCTCATTATCTTCAGTTGGACTGAGAAGTGTGATTCTCATTATCTTCTGTTGGACTGAGAGGTGTGATTCTCATTATCTTCTGTTGGACTGAGAGGTGTGATTCTCATTATCTTCTGTTGGACTGAGAGGTGTGATTCTCATTATCTTCTGTTGGACTGAGAGGTGTGATTCTCATTATCTTCTGTTGGACTGAGAGGTGTGATTCTCATTATCTTCTGTTGGACTGAGAGGTGTGATTCTCATTATCTTCTGTTGGACTAAGAGGTGTGATTCTCATTATCTTCTGTTGGACTGAGAGGTGTGATTCTCATTATCTTCTGTTGGACTGAGAAGTGTGATTCTCATTATCTTCTGTTGGACTGAGAGGTGTGATTCTCATTATCTTCTGTTGGACTGAGAGGTGTGATTCTCATTATCTTCTGTTGGACTGAGAAGTGTGATTCTCATTATCTTCTGTTGGACTGAGAGGTGTGATTCTCATTATCTTCTGTTGGACTGAGAGGTGTGATTCTCATTATCTTCTGTTGGACTGAGAAGTGTGATTCTCATTATCTTCTGTTGGACTGAGAGGTGTGCTTCTCATTATCTTCTGTTGGACTGAGAGGTGTGGTTCACATTATCTTCTGTTGGACTGAGAGGTGTGATTCTCATTATCTTCTGTTGGACTGAGAGGTGTGATTCTCATTATCTTCAGTTGGACTGAGAAGTGTGATTCTCATTATCTTCTGTTGGACTGAGAGGTGTGATTCTCATTATCTTCTGTTGGACTGAGAGGTGTGATTCTCATTATCTTCTGTTGGACTGAGAGGTGTGATTCTCATTATCTTCTGTTGGACTGAGAGGTGTGATTCTCATTATCTTCTGTTGGACTAAGAGGTGTGATTCTCATTATCTTCTGTTGGACTGAGAGGTGTGATTCTCATTATCTTCTGTTGGACTGAGAGGTGTGATTCTCATTATCTTCTGTTGGACTGAGAGGTGTGATTCTCATTATCTTCTGTTGGACTGAGAGGTGTGATTCTCATTATCTTCTGTTGAACTGAGAGGTGTGATTCTCATTATCTTCTGTTGGACTGAGAGGTGTGATTCTCATTATCTTCTGTTGGACTGAGAGGTGTGATTCTCATTATCTTCTGTTGGACTGAGAGGTGTGATTCTCATTATCTTCTGTTGGACTGAGAGGTGTGATTTTCATTATCTTCTGTTGGACTGAGAGGTGTGATTCTCATTATCTTCTGTTGGACTGAGAGGTGTGATTCTCATTATCTTCTGTTGGACTGAGAGGTGTGATTCTCATTATCTTCTGTTGGACTGAGAGGTGTGATTCTCATTATCTTCTGTTGGACTGAGAGGTGTGATTCTCATTATCTTCTGTTGGACTGAGAGGTGTGATTCTCATTATCTTCTGTTGGACTGAGAGGTGTGATTCTCATTATCTTCTGTTGGACTGAGAGGTGTGATTCTCCTTATCTTCTGTGGACTGAGAGGTGTGATTCTCATTATCTTCTGTTGGACTAAGAGGTGTGATTCTCATTATCTTCTGTTGGACTGAGAGGTGTGATTCTCATTATCTTCTGTTGGACTGAGAGGTGTGATTCTCATTATCTTCTGTTGGACTGAGAAGTGTGATTCTCATTATCTTCTGTTGGACTGAGAAGTGTGATTCTCATTATCTTCTGTTGGACTGAGAGGTTTGATTCTCATTATCTTCTGTTGGACTGAGAGGTGTGATTCTCATTATCTTCTGTTGGACTGAGAGGTGTGATTCTCATTATCTTCTGTTGGACTGAGAGGTGTGATTCTCATTATCTTCTGTTGGACTGAGAGGTGTGATTCTCATTATCTTCTGTTGGACTGAGAGGTGTGATTCTCATTATCTTCAGTTGGACTGAGAGGTGTGATTCTCATTATCTTCTGTTGGACTGAGAGGTGTTATTCTCATTATCTTCTGTTGGACTGAGAGGTGTGATTCTCATTATCTTCTGTTGGACTGAGAAGTGTGATTCTCATTATCTTCTGTTGGACTGAGAAGTGTGATTCTCATTATCTTCTGTTGGACTGAGAGGTGTGATTCTCATTATCTTCTGTTGGACTGAGAGGTGATTCTCATTATCTTCTGTTGGACTGAGAGGTGTGATTCTCATTATCTTCTGTTGGACTGAGAGGTGTGATTCTCATTATCTTCTGTTGGACTGAGAGGTGTGATTCTCATTATCTTCTGTTGGACTGAGAGGTGTGATTCTCATTATCTTCTGTTGGACTGAGAGGTGTGATTCTCATTATCTTCTGTTGGACTGAGAGGTGTGATTCTCATTATCTTCTGTTGGACTGAGAGGTGTGATTCTCATTATCTTCTGTTGTGAGACTGAGAGGTGTGATTCTCATTATCTTCAGTTGGACTGAGAAGTGTGATTCTCATTATCTTCTGTTGGACTGAGAGGTGTGATTCTCATTATCTTCTGTTGGACTGAGAGGTGTGATTCTCCTTATCTTCTGTGGACTGAGAGGTGTGATTCTCATTATCTTCTGTTGGACTAAGAGGTGTGATTCTCATTATCTTCTGTTGGACTGAGAGGTGTGATTCTCATTATCTTCTGTTGGACTGAGAGGTGTGATTCTCATTATCTTCTGTTGGACTGAGAAGTGTGATTCTCATTATCTTCTGTTGGACTGAGAGGTGTGATTTTCATTATCTTCTGTTGGACTGAGAGGTGTGATTCTCATTATCTTCTGTTGGACTGAGAGGTGTGATTCTCATTATCTTCTGTTGGACTGAGAGGTGTGATTCTCATTATCTTCTGTTGGACTGAGAGGTGTGATTCTCATTATCTTCTGTTGGACTGAGAGGTGTGATTCTCATTATCTTCTGTTGGACTGAGAGGTGTGATTCTCATTATCTTCAGTTGGACTGAGAAGTGTGATTCTCATTATCTTCTGTTGGACTGTGAGGTGTGATTCTCATTATCTTCTGTTGGACTGAGAGGTGTGATTCTCATTATCTTCTGTTGGACTGAGAAGTGTGATTCTCATTATCTTCTGTTGGACTGAGAGGTGTGATTCTCATTATCTTCTGTTGGACTGAGAGGTGTGATTCTCATTATCTTCTGTTGGACTGAGAGGTGTGATTCTCATTATCTTCTGTTGGACTGAGAGGTGTGATTCTCATTATCTTCTGTTGGACTGAGAGGTGTGATTCTCATTATCTTCTGTTGGACTGAGAGTGTGATTCTCATTATCTTCTGGTGGACTGAGAGGGGTGATTCTCATTATCTGCTGTTGGACTGAGAGGTGTGATTCGCATTATCTTCTGTTGGACTGAGAGGTGTGATTCTCATTATCTTCTGTTGGACTGAGAAGTGTGATTCTCATTATCTTCTGTTGGACTGAGAAGTGTGATTCTCATTATCTTCTGTGGACTGAGAGGTGTGATTCTCATTATCTTCTGTTGGACTAAGAGGTGTGATTCTCATTATCTTCTGTTGGACTGAGAGGTGTGATTCTCATTATCTTCTGTTGGACTGAGAAGTGTGATTCTCATTATCTTCTGTTGGACTGAGAGGTGTGATTCTCATTATCTTCTGTTGGACTGAGAGGTGTGATTCTCATTATCTTCTGTTGGACTGAGAGGTGTGATTTTCATTATCTTCTGTTGGACTGAGAGGTGTGATTCTCATTATCTTCTGTTGGACTGAGAAGTGTGATTCTCATTATCTTCTGTTGGACTGAGAAGTGTGATTCTCATTATCTTCTGTTGGACTGAGAGGTGTGATTCTCATTATCTTCTGTTGGACTGAGAGGTGTGATTCTCATTATCTTCTGTTGGACTGAGAAGTGTGATTCTCATTATCTTCTGTTGGACTGAGAAGTGTGATTCTCATTATCTTCTGTTGGACTGAGAGGTGTGATTCTCATTATCTTCTGTTGGACTGAGAAGTGTGATTCTCATTATCTTCTGTTGGACTGAGAAGTGTGATTCTCATTATCTTCTGTTGGACTGAGAGGTGTGATTTTCATTATCTTCTGTTGGACTGAGAGGTGTGATTCTCATTATCTTCTGTTGGACTGAGAAGTGTGATTCTCATTATCTTCTGTTGGACTGAGAGGTGTGATTCTCATTATCTTCTGTTGGACTGAGAGGTGTGATTCTCATTATCTTCTGTTGGACTGAGAGGTGTGATTCTCATTATCTTCTGTTGAACTGAGAGGTTTGATTCTCATTATCTTCTGTCGGACTGAGAGGTTTGATTCTCATTATCTTCTGTTGGACTGAGAGGTGTGATTCTCATTATCTTCTGTTGGTCTGAGAGGTTTGATTCTCATTATCTTCTGTTGGACTGAGAGGTTTGATTCTCATTATCTTCTGTTGGACTGAGAGGTGTGATTCTCATTATCTTCTGTTGGACTGAGAGGTTTGATTCTCATTATCTTCTGTTGGACTGAGAGGTTTGATTCTCATTATCTTCTGTTGGACTGAGAGGTTTGATTCTCATTATCTTCTGTTGGACTGAGAGGTGTGATTCTCATTATCTTCTGTTGGACTGAGAAGTGTGACTCTCATTATCTTCTGTTGGACTGAGAGGTTTGATTCTCATTATCTTCTGTTGGACTGAGAGGTTTGATTCTCATTATCTTCTGTTGGACTGAGAGGTTTGATTCTCATTATCTTCTGTTGGACTGAGAGGTGTGATTCTCATTGTCTTCTGTTGGACTGAGAGGTTTGATTATCATTATCTTCTGTTGGACTGAGAGGTGTGATTCTCATTATCTTCTGTGGACTGAGAGGTGTGATTCTCATTATCTTCTGTTGGACTGAGAGGTGTGATTCTCATTATCTTCTGTTGGACTGAGAGGTGTGATTCTCATTATCTTCTGTTGGACTGAGAAGTGTGATTCTCATTATCTTTTGTTGGACTGAGAGGTGTGATTCTCATTTTCTTCTGTTGGACTGAGAAGTGTGATTTTCATTATCTTCTGTTTGACTGAGAGGTGTGATTCTCATTATCTTCTGTTGGACTGAGAGGTGTGATTCTCATTATCTTCTGTTGGACTGAGAGGTTTGATTCTCATTATCTTCAGTTGGACTAAGAAGTGTGATTCTCATTATCTTCTGTTGGACTGAGAAGTGTGATTCTCATTATCTTCTGTTGGACTGAGAGGTGTGATTCTCATTATCTTCAGTTGGACTGAGAAGTGTGATTCTCATTATCTTCAGTTGGACTGAGAAGTGTGATTCTCATTATCTTCTGTTGGACTGAGATGTGAGAGGTGTGATTCTTATTATCTTCTGTTGGACTGACAGGTGTGATTCTCATTATCTACTGTTGGACTGAGAGGTGTGATTCTCATTATCTTCTGTTGGACTGAGAGGTTTGATTCTCATTATCTTCTGTTGGACTGACAGGTGTGATTCTCATTATCTACTGTTGGACTGAGAGGTGTGATTCTCATTATCTTCTGTTGGACTGAGAGGTGTGATTCTCATTATCTTCTGTTGGACTGAGAGCTGTGATTCTCATTATCTTCTGTTGGACTGAGAGGTGTGATTCTCATTATCTTCTGTTGGGCTGAAAAGTGTGATTCTCATTATCTTCTGTTGGACTGAGAAGTGTGATTCTCATTATCTTCTGTTGGACTGAGAAGTGTGATTCTCATTATCTTCTGTTGGACTGAGAGGTGTGATTCTCATTATCTTCTGTTGGACTGAGAGGTGTGATTCTCATTATCTTTTGTTGGACTGAGAAGTGTGATTCTCATTATCTTCTGTTGGACTGAGAGGTTTGATTCTCATTATCTTCTGTTGGACTGAGAGGTGTGATTCTCATTATCTTCAGTTGGACTGAGAGGTTTGATTCTCATTATCTTCTGTGGACTGAGAGGTTTGATTCTCATTATCTTCAGTTGGACTGAGAGGTGTGATTCTCATTATCTTCTGTTGGACTGAGAAGTGTGATTCTCATTATCTTCTGTTGGACTGAGAAGTGTGATTCTCATTATCTTCTGTTGGACTGAGAGGTGTGATTCTCATTATCTTCTGTTGGACTGAGAAGTGTGATTCTCATTATCTTCTGTTGGACTGAGAGGTGAGAGGTGTGATTCTCATTATCTTCTGTTGGACTGAGAGGTGTGATTCTCATTATCTTCTGTTGGACTGAGAAGTGTGATTCTCATTATCGTCTGTTGGACTGAGAGGTGTGATTCTCATTATCTTCTGTTGGACTGAGAAGTGTGATTCTCATTATCTTCTGTTGGCCTGAGAAGTGTGATTCTCATTATCTTCTGTTGGACTGAGAGGTGTGATTTTCATTATCTTCTGTTGGACTGAGAGGTGTGATTCTCATTATCTTCTGTTGGACTGAGAGGTGTGATTCTCATTATCTTCTGTTGGACTGAGAGGTGTGATTTTCATTATCTTCTGTTGGACTGAGAGGTGTGATTCTCATTATCTTCTGTTGGACTGAGAGGTGTGATTCTCATTATCTTCTGTTGGACTGAGAGGTGTGATTCTCATTATCTTCTGTTGGACTGAGAGGTGTGATTCTCATTATCTTCTGTTGGACTGAGAGGTGTGATTCTCATTATATTCTGTTGGACTGAGAGGTGTGATTCTCATTATCTTCTTTTGGACTGAGAGGTGTGATTCTCATTATCTTCTGTGGACTGAGAGGTTTGATTCTCATTATCTTCAGTTGGACTGAGAAGTGTGATTCTCATTATCTTCTTTTGGACTGAGAGGTTTGATTCTCATTATCTTCTGTTGGACTGAGAGGTGTGATTCTCATTATCTTCTGTTGAACTGAGAGATTTGATTCTCATTATCTTCTGTTGGACTGAGATGTGAGAGGTGTGATTCTCATTATCTTCAGTTGGACTGAGAAGTGTGATTCTCATTATCTTCTGTTGGACTGAGATGTGAGAGGTGTGATTCTCATTATCTTCTGTTGGACTGAGATGTGTGATTCTCATTATCTTCTGTTGAACTGAGAGGTTTGATTCTCATTATCTTCTGTTGGACTGAGAAGTGTGATTCTCATTATCTTCTGTTGGACTGAGAGGTGTGATTCTCATTATCTTCAGTTGGACTGAGAGGTTTGATTCTCATTATCTTCTGTGGACTGAGAGGTGTGATTCTCATTATCCTCTGTTGGACTGAGAGGTGAGAGGTGTGATTCTCATTATTTTCTGTGGACTGAGAGGTGTGATTCTCATTATCTTCTGTTGGACTGAGAAGTGTGATTCTCATTATCTTCTGTTGGACTGAGAGGTGTGATTCTCATTATCTTCTGTTGGACTGAGAGGTTTGATTCTCATTATCGTCTGTTGGACTGAGAAGTGTGATTCTCATTATCTTCTGTTGGACTGAGAAGTGTGATTCTCATTATCTTCTGTTGGACTGAGAGGTTTGATTCTCATTATCTTCTGTTGGACTGAGAGGTGTGATTCTCATTATCTTCTGTTGGACTGAGAAGTGTGATTCTCATTATCTTCTGTTGGACTGAGAGGTTTGATTCTCATTATCTTCTGTTGGACTGAGAGGTGTGATTCTCCTTATCTTCTGTGGACTGAGAGGTGTGATTCTCATTATCTTCTGTTGGACTGAGAGGTGTGACTCTCATTATCTTCTGTTGGACTGAGAAGTGTGATTCTCATTATCTTCAGTTGGACTGAGAGGTGTGATTCTCATTATCTTCTCTGGACTGAGAGGTGTGATTCTCATTATCTTCTGTTGGACTGAGAGGTGTGATTCTCATTATCTTCTATTGGACTGAGAAGTGTGATTCTCATTATCTTCTGTTGGACTGAGAAGTGTGATTCTCTTTATCTTCTGTTGAACTGAGAGGTGTGATTCTCATTATCTTCTGTGGACTGAGAGGTGTGATTCTCATTATCTTCTGTTGGACTGAGAGGTGTGATTCTCATTATCTTCTGTTGAACTGAGAAGTGTGGTTCTCATTATCTTCTGTTGGACTGAAAGGTGTGATTCTCATTATCTTCTGTTGGACTGAGAGGTGTGATTCTTATTATCTTCTGTTGGACTGAGAGGTGTGATTCTCATTATCTTCAGTTGGACTGAGAGGTGTGATTCTCATTATCATCTGTTGGACTGAGAGGTGTTATTCTCATTATCTTCTGTTGGACTGAGAGGTGTGATTCTCATTATCTTCTGTTGGACTGAGAAGTGTGATTCTCATTATCTTCTGTGGACTGAGAGGTGTGATTCTCATTATATTCTGTTGGACTGAGAGGTGAGAGGTGTGATTCTCATTATCATCTGTTGGACTGAGAGGTGTGATTCTCATTATCTTCTGTTGGACTGAGAAGTGTGATTCTCATTATCTTCTGTTGGACTGAGAGGTGTGATTCTCATTTTCTTCTGTTGGACTGAGAAGTGTGATTCTCATTATCTTCTGTTGGACTGAGAGGTGTGATTCTCATTATCTTCTGTGGACTGAGAGGTGTGATTCTCATTATCTTCTGTTGGACTGAGAAGTGTGATTCTCATTATCTTCTGTTGGACTGAGAAGTGTGATTCTCATTATCTTCTGTTGGACTGAGAGGTGAGAGGTGTGATTCTCATTATCTTCTGTTGGACTGAGAGGTGTGATTCTCATTTTCTTCTGTTGGACTGAGAAGTGTGATTCTCATTATCTTCTGTTGGACTGAGAAGTGTGATTCTCATTATCTTCTGTTGGACTGAGAAGTGTGATTCTCATTATCTTCTGTTGGACTGAGAAGTGAGATTCTCATTATCTTCTGTGGACTGAGAGGTGTGATTCTCATTATCTTCTGTTGGACTGAGAAGTGTGATTCTCATTATCTTCTGTTGGACTGAGAAGTGTGATTCTCATTATCCTCTGTTGGACTGAGAGGTGTGATTCTTATTATCTTCTGTTGGACTGAGAAGTGTGATTCTCATTATCTTCTGTTGGACTGAGAAGTGTGATTCTCATTATCTTCTGTTGGACTGAGAAGTGTGATTCTCATTATCTTCTGTGGACTGAGAGGTGTGATTCTCATTATCTTCTGTTGGACTGAGAGGTGAGAGGTGTGATTCTCATTATCTTCTGTTGGACTGAGAGGTGTGATTCTCATTATCTTTTGTGGACCTGGAGGTGTGATTCTCATTATCTTCTGTTGGACTGAGAAGTGTGATTCTCATTATCTTCTGTTGGACTGAGAAGTGTGATTCTCATTATCTTCTGTTGGACTGAGAGGTGTGATTCTCATTATCTTCTGTGGACTGAGAGGTGTAATTCTCATTATCTTCTGTTGGACTGAGAAGTGTGATTCTCATTATCTTCTGTTGGACTGAGAAGTGTGATTCTCATTATCTTCTGTTGGACTGAGAAGTGTGATTCTCATTATCTTCTGTGGACTGAGAGGTGTGATTCTCATTATCTTCTGTTGGACTGAGAAGTGTGATTCTCATTATCTTCTGTTGGACTGAGAGGTGTGATTCTCATTATCTTCTGTTGGACTGAGAAGTGTGATTCTCATTATCTTCTGTTGGACTGAGAGGTGTGATTCTCATTATCTTCTGTTGGACTGAGAGGTGTGATTCTCATTATCTTCTGTTGTACTGAGAGGTTTGATTCTCATTATCTTCTGTTGGACTGAGAAGTGTCATTCTCATTATCTTCTGTTGGACTGAGAAGTGTGATTCTCATTATCTTCTATGGACTGAGAGGTGAGAGGTGTGATTCTCATTATCTTCTGTTGGACTGAGAGGTGTGATTCTCATTATCTTCTGTTGGACTGAGAGGTTTGATTCTCATTATCTTCTGTTGGACTGAGAGGTGTGATTCTCATTATCTTCTGTTGGACTGAGAAGTGTGATTCTCATTATCTTCTGTGGACTGAGAGGTGTGATTCTCATTATCTTCTGTTGGACTGAGAGGTGTGATTCTCATTATGTTCTGTTGGACTGAGAAGTGTGATTCTCATTATCTTCAGTGGACTGAGAAGTGTGATTCTCATTATCTTCTGTTGGACTGAGAGGTTTGATTCTCATTATCTTCTGTTGGACTGAGAGGTTTGATTCTCATTATCTTCTGTTGGACTGACAGGTGTGATTCTCATTATCTACTGTTGGACTGAGAGGTGTGATTCTCATTATCTTCTGTTGGACTGAGAGGTGTGATTCTCATTATCTACTGTTGGACTGAGAAGTGTGATTCTCATTATCTTCTGTTGGACTGAGAGGTTTGATTCTCATTATCTTCTGTGGACTGAGAGGTGTGATTCTCATTATCTTGTGTTGGACTGAGAGGTGTGATTCTCATTATCTTCTGTTGGACTGAGAAGTGTGATTCTCATTATCTTCTGTTGGACTGAGAGGTGTGATTCTCATTATCTTCTTTTGGACTGAGACGTGTGATTCTCATTATCTTCTGTTGGACTGACAAGTGTGATTCTCATTATCTTCTGTTGGACTGAGAGGTGTGATTCTCATTATCTTCTGTTGGACTGAGAGGTGTGATTCTCATTATCTTCTGTTGGACTGAGAAGTGTGATTCTCATTATCTTCTCTTGGAGGTTTCTGCTGTCAGGTACGTAGCAACATTGGTTTTGAATATGTTTAGCATATTTTAACCAGTAATTTATTCCAAGGCATTGTCAGTCATTTAATAAAGAATAGATCCTATTTTAAAATACTATCAGTGTATTTTAGAAGTCGATTACTAGATTTTTTTGTACTGACTCCACTAACTTTATATTTTTGGTGCAAGTTTCCAAACAGAATTGATACAGACATGGCTTGATATACAAAATATAAATCCATTTACATAGTCTGTTACAAAGAACAAATATAGTCCCTGTAGTCTATAAGCATTATAAGTTCTTTTTTTCCAAACTTTCTGTTTTCTTTCTTAAAATCTCAGAGATTTCTAAGGCTGAGTTAAGTGGTGTGTTAGTCTACAGAAGATTGTATTGCCCCTTATATCTGGTATAATCAAGTACTCGAATACAGTGACACATGGCAGTGTCCATAGTATAACAGGCAGCACTCTCGCCTTTTGTGCAGGAAGATGGATTCTTTCCCATTCAACGTGCTTGGATTGCTGACACTCCGAACAATTTTTTTCTCCTAATTTTTTCCATAACTTTACAATTCATTTACATAAAAAAAAAAAATTTCCATATTTCTTCTTGGCCACGTTTATTACATGCTCTTTTATTTCTATTTTTATAAGGCACATTAGTATTCACTGGCAATTTCTTTATAGCAAGAATCCACAAAAAATCTTGACATTCAACAATATGTCTGAGAAGCTATTTTTTCTATAAATGTAGCCTTTGAAGTATTAATTAACCCTCTTAGCTGCCTGTTTAGATTGGCCATGGAACTTTTAATATGTATGGCTTTGTACATTTATACTTGGACAAGATTTATTTCTTTTGTTGTATAACCGAGGGTGGCTTGTCTTATTCTTAAAACGAGTGGGCACAGCTCACTCTATACAGCCATCAATATAGCTGTACATAGATTTTGTATTCTATGGTGTTTACTGGGTTTGGGGGGGTGCTTGGAATTTAGTCAAGTTGTTGCTTAGTAGAGAGAGGTTAGCCTTGGAGTGGCTCCTTAAGATTTTTGGTTTTGCTGGATCTCCAGATTTAATTTTTATTTCAAGAAATATTGTCTCCATGGGATTGCTTTGCTGACTGCGAGATACACAGTTACAATCTTCTAACTAAACACACACACCAGTTGACCACAGTGACATTAGAACCCCTGCCTTAGTACACAAACTAGAGAAGTCAGTTAGCTCAAGTACCATGGCACAAGTCTATATTTAAGCCATCAGTCCAAAAGTTATTACAAACCTAGCCAATGACCCTAGGTCAGACTCAAACCCTTTATCTTGTATCTGGGAGGCTAAAACCTTAACTATCCTGCCAACCCTGTCCCTCATAATTTTCATAACTTTTTTAATATCACCACCACTTTTCTTATTTTTCCCTAAATCACAGTTAAAGTCTCCTGCCATGATAATTTCTATATTTACAGTCACATAATTTAGAATTTGATTAAACACATTTCCCTTTCTTTGTTTGTAAAATTTTCATTTACTGCTATTAATCTGTACATCTTCTGTTTGCACCTTATAGCTATAATGGTTACCCTAATGTTATATCCAGAATTTTAACTGTATTCTTTGTTAGAATACCTATCCTCGAACAAGTATCTTGACCTAGATTCTAAACTATAACATTTTTCGATATAATTTGTTTGCAGCCTATCTTATTTTATTAATAATGTTATATCTTCCAGTATTACTATATCTATATCCACCTTTTACACCATTCTATAATAGCTAACCTTCTAGCTACACTTTTGTAACTATTTACATTTATAGCTAATATTCTACAATTATCTGTTTCCTTTTCCAAAGTACACTACAGGATAAATATAATTAATACTAGATCCCTTTCCTTTCCTTTTTTATATTTAATCCTATAAGTGTTCTTTTTTCTCTCTCATACACTTTTACCAATAGAATTCCTTTTTCTTTCACAATTTTCCAACTGAAATCTTCTAATCACTTATTTTGGACCCTTCTTGTTTATTTCCTCTTCTTTTTGTAATTCAGTTATATCCATTTTCTTATTGTTACCTTTATTTATAACCTTCACTTCTCCTTGCTTCTGTCCCTGCCATTCTGGGTTTATTATTTCAACTTCTTCTTGAGTATAGTCCTGTTGGCCTTGCTCTGTCATATTTACCTTTTCTAAATTATCCTTCTCCTCTTTACAGTCCAGCCACATATATCCACCCTTGTTACATTATAACATTTCAATTAACATTTTTATATCATCCTATTTCACCACATAAGTAATATTCTCTTTTATCATGATTAATAATCAAATGATCTGTTTTTCCACCCTTTTTGTCCATTAGCATGCATATACTAGGAATATGCACACTTTTATCATTTTTTTATTCTCAGTGTAACATTGCAATCCCACTCCCCCAGTCCATAAACCTCTATTATGATAAACTTTAGAAATGTCCATTATTTCTTTACATATATTACACAAATGTCGTTTTAAAGTCTCTTTTCCAACTTCAGACCTAAATAGTATATTCTTTTCTTTGTTTCTGTATGAAAAGCTATAAACACTAATAGCGTCCAAGGAACACAGTCTTTCTTTTTTTAATATTCCCCAAATGTTTCCACTGCATGTCCATTTTCAAAAATAATGTCACAAAAAGTCTGTTTACTTATATGAATAAAAGCTCTTACCTTAATTGGTTTGGTTCCTAATTGAGAAATTATATGGCTCCATACTGCAAATCTTTCCAGTCCATTTTCTTTGTTAGTAAAATCCTTACAGTGTAATTCCACCTCTGCTTTGCTTCATACTTCTTTTCTTCCCTTCTCTCTTACTATATCTTCATATCATTTATTTTTCTCCAGTGTTCTTACTTAATATTTTACCCATTATATGCCCCCAAGAAATTACTTGCCACATAGGCTTACTGGGCACGAGTAAGCCTTGCAAAATATCATCCTGTAAATATCCCAATTGGAGGATTGTAACAACTGCTTAATTTCCAACCATGGTGTTGTCTTCAAACAGTTCCTGCTGGAACCTGCACTCCGAGTTCTGTGTAGGACTGATTACCTTCACTTCTTTTTCTACTCCCCTCTTTAACTTCCTGGGATTCAGCATTCTCTCCCCATAAGAAGGCTCAACTGCCTTCTGCAAAACTTCTCCAGACTCTTTCTCCTTCACAATTTAAAGTGAAGTCTCGATTAACTTCACTTTACCATCGCTCATCTTCCACTCCCCTCCGGGAGCTTTCCCAATATCCGCCAACAAATTGACATTCTTATCCTCCTCTTGCACACCTTAATTCATCATGAAACAGTTAAAAACAGTTTCTGACAGCATAGCTGGAAGCCCTCTGCTTCTCTAAGCCACCTACATGCCTGTAAAAGAATCAGAAAGCATCACAGCAACGATGGTCTCACTCCCTGACTAAATGATTGAGGGAAGCTTCCTGATGCCCTGGCCACATTTCCCCTAGTAGTGTAAATACCACCTTGAGGATTCCCTGAAAAGACCCACTAGCCTAGTGAGACTAACCCAATCAACAAAGTCTAAATAAAAATAAAAATAAATAAAAAGTATCTCTGACTTTTTGCAATAAAGCTATCATCAGTCGTATTTATTGTCTGTGATATATCCCCAGTGTTTATTTCATTGCCCCATTTTATTGTATCCCATTAATTTCTAATCTCAGTACATATCTTTTTTCTTGAATTAGTAATACTACATTAATTGTCCTTCAGTATGACTGATGGCAATACAGTAAGTAATACTTTTGTTTACACTACAGTGAAGTATTTTTTCATGCTTAGTTGAGGAATTATATTGCCCAGCTTGCAGTCATCTGGTTATTTTGCTTATTTTGCTAACTACAATTCACCAACTGTAGTTCGACTAAAAAAAATAAAAAAAAAAAACAAAAAAAAACAAATATATATATATATATATATATATATATATATATATCAACCAGGAGGAGTTTTCAAACACTGAGCCATAAAAGACTCCAATGGACACCTCAGTGGGATTAGAGAGGTAACCTGATTAACTTATTTTTGAGGGTCAGTTGGGAGAGAATGCAGGTGAAGCTTGTTGATCTGTAATTGCTGATGTAGGGGGACCACTATTGTTTTATATCAGACTTTCAGAATGTTCGTTGTAATAAATTCATTAGTAAGAATACACAAGGGCTATATTAATACATTCTTCATATTATGCATGAAACTATGGGGTATAGTTCAAGATGCAGAGAGTTGGTATTCTTAAGTTTTACTTGGTTGTCTAATTTCATAGTCTGATCTCATTAATTTGATCAATTTAGCAAACTTTTCCTGTATAAGTGGGATTTGTTTACTGAATTAGTATTGTTTATAAGCACAGTATAACTTATTATTTCTGTTTTAAAGTATGCTGATTTTTATAGTTCCCACCATATTGGTCTAAGTATGCTAGTGTTTATAGTTCCCACCATATTGGTCTAAGTATGCTAGTGTTTATAGTTCCCACCATATTGGTCTAAGTATGCTGGTGTTTATAGTTCCCACCATATTGGTCTAAGTATGCTGGTGTTTATAGTTCCCACCATATTGGTCTAAGTATGCTGGTGTTTATAGTTCCCACCACATTGGTCTAAGTATGCTGGTGTTTATAGTTCCCACCATATTGGTCTAAGTATGCTGGTGTTTATAGTTCCCACCATATTGGTCTAAGTATGCTGGTGTTTATAGTTCCCACCATATTGGTCTAAGTATGCTGGTGTTTATAGTTCCCACCATATTGGTCTAAGTATGCTGGTGTTTATAGTTCCCACCATATTGGTCTAAGTATGCTGGTGTTTATAGTTCCCACCATATTGGTCTATTGTTTAGACTGCTGGCACAAGTATTCTTCATAACTGTTCCTTAAAAATGCTGTTGCTGCTTTGCAGGATCACATTTTGATATGTATATTTCCTTTGATTAGATAAAGCAAACAAAATGTGCAGTTGAGGGAAGAAATGAGAAGGAGATGGGTTTGAAATAAGAAGTGAGTGTAGCTGCACTGCTCACTTCAAGTATATCGTCTTGCCAAAAAACAATGTATACATAGTTGTCCAACCCAGAAATATATGCTGTTCAGTGGCGGTCACTACAGGGGAATTTCCTTTTTCTGAGATGCTGTGACTTCAGAAATGACTATATATTAGTAATGGTAGTAAGGGGCTAGGCCACCTGCATTGGTATGAGTGTGATCTCCCCACTGAAAACCAGCTTTCAAATTCAGCTATAAACTTTTAATCTTCATATGCATGCAACATTTGAAAATATTCTACTTGCTCCAATACTATACAATGTTATTCAATTTTTAATAATGAAAATGACTGGAGAAAGTTGTTTCTATTTTGAGACAAAATGAACGTGCATTAATACTCACTTTGAGTTGGGGGAGGTATTAGAACAATTAGGCCTGAATATAATACTTTATATTATAAGCTATTTATTTGTCTGTGGGTGAGAATAAATTGGCCCAACATTTATTTGCCCCCTTTCCAAATCGCATGTTCTATGTTTCAATTAAACTAAAATTAAAACAGCTAGCATGCATCAGATTTAATTTTGTATAAAATACAATTTATCATGACATTTAAATTTAACTAATAATACGACTTTAAGTAGACATTGTTAGAAGAAAATCTGAGAATGCTGTATAACAGAAAAATAAGACAATCACTTACATTAGTTCCTAATGACTCGCAACATTATAGTGGTAAAGTCCAAAAAAAGAAAATAAAATATTTTTTGTTGTAAAAATTCTGACATTGTACTCTACTGCTTTTCTGTATGATTTGTTGTAAATATTTTTTGCAGTTTGATCTCTAACATTTGTACCCAACTTTTTTCTGTAAAATTTTATTGTAAAATGTTATTTCTCTAATTGTTTTGGCTGCCAATGCAATTTTCTTGCTGACTTTATATAAAATGTTAATACTGATTGTGAAGCTTTCTCTTCAGGTCTCCACTGAAAATGAGATAATGCTCAGCTGGACTAACCCAGTTAACAAATGTAAAATAAATAAATAAATAAATAAAAAACATTGATTTCAAAGTCCTTTGTTAGCAGATTCTCCTTATTTAAGGGCCTATTTGTCCTTGACTGGCACTGAAAATAGTCCTGTTTTCTGTATCTGCTTTCTTTCTTTGAGAGATCCACGAAACCCACGAAACTGCTCTTCAATGCTGGCTCATCTCATAGACTAAAGTCTAACTCATTTGCAGTGATTCCTGGTTAAATGCCCCCTATTTGGCATACTCCACTTTCCCTTACTAAAAATGTAACTACCTTTTATTGGTTGGGCAGTCCCACAATTGGCAAGATGCAACAGTGCAATCTTTGGCTCCTTTACAAAATATATGGGGTATATCAGTACTTCAGCAAAGTTCTTCCACTGTCTCTCCACCTGGAAAACGGCAGCTAACAATAGTCCATGTATGACTGAAGAAAGAAGCATGAATTTCCACTGACTTTCAGAATGAACTCAGAGCGTGCAACTGAGCCACACTTAAAGAACTTCCACTAGATGATGCTGTAGACTATTTTAATTCTAAATTCCTCTCCATTCTAGATTCCCACGCTCCTATCCGCACCCTCAGAGCCAAAACTAAGATCATCCTCTGGCTCTCTAAAGTAACCAAAACCAAAATAATAGCAAAAAATAAAGCATGGGACAATTGGTGTGACACCAAAGACCCACTTGACCATATTAAATTCCGATAACTTAGGAATGATACCAAGAAAGCCCCATTGTTAGACAAAAAAAAAAAAAACTTCTATTACCACCTTCAGCAAAAACACCAGAACAAACCTCAAAAGTTTTGGGCAGGCCTAAACAAACTGCTCCACCCCCTCACCTTGTGACCTTAAAACTCCAGAGGAAACTGCTAACATCATTAACAATTTTTTTACCAAACCATCCAATCACTAGCTAGCTAACTACCTCCCACCAGCTCATTTCAAAACTCCTCCACAACCACTACCCTATTCCCTTTCACCTTCCAACCTGTATCTACATCAACCATCCAATCTCAAATTAACAAACTAAAGCCCACTACCCTGGCAGCTGATCTCCTCCCACCAGAATATTTACAAAAAGGGACAGATGCCATTGCATACCCTGTCTCGATCATAATAAACCGCATCTTGACTGAAGCCACTATTCCCTCTCTCTGGAAGGTTTCCCATGTCATTCCCCTTCATAAAGGAGGGAATTCATTAGAACTCTCAAACTTCTGACCAATAGCCATACTATCACCACTGGCCAAAATTATGGAAAAGTGCATCCGCCACCAATTAATGCACTATCTCACCCAAAATAAACTACTGGCCAACTCTCAGCATGGCTTTAGGCCACACCACAGCACCACATCAGCCCTCCTATCCTTCTCTAACTCTATCAACACCAATCGAAACAATAACAAACTTACCTCAGCTCTCTTCCTAGATCTCTCTAAGGCCTTTGATATGGTCAGTCACCAACTGCTTCTCTTACCCTGAAGGAACTGTCACTGAATAGTAGCGTTATTAAATGGTTCCATTCTTACCTGTCTGATAGACAACAAGCAGTTTTATGGCAGAATACCCTATCCACACGTCTACCCATCACTCTAGGAGTCTCCCAAAGCTCCATACTAGGACCACTACTCTTCTCAGTCTTTATCAATGACCTACCCACCATCACTCCCAAGGCCACCTGCATCCAATACGTGGGCGACACTACTTTAATATGTACCACCTCCTCCTCAACTGAGCTTATAACCCTAACCCAGAATACTTTCAATGATGTAGAAAAATGGTTTGCAAACCATCAGTTTCTATTAAACCCCAACAAAACTAAACTGCTCATCTTTTCCCCACCTGAAATCCTCCTCACCATTCTTTACTATAAGTTCCAACAATGGCACAATCATATCCCCAGATACTCACACAAAACTCCTGGGTGTCACAGTCGATAATGCTCTAAAATATGATATCCATGTCAATCAAGCCATCAAATCTGTCAACAAAAAACTGGTCTCCCTATACAGGATCAAACCCTTCCTCACTCCTTTTGCAAGAACCACTATTGTTCGGTCCCACCTACTATCTACCCTCCTCTATGCCTCCCCCCTCTTCACTAACCTGAACCAAGCCACCCTTACCAAACTTGCCAGTTGTTACAACCATATTGCTAGATTTGCTACAGGTGCTACCTCTAGGACCCACCATTGTATCGACCTAACTCAACTAGAATGGCTGGAGTGGCCCAGTCTTCTTCTATACACCCAACTTATAATAACCCACAAAATACTATATCAACACGAAAAAATTCTACAGTTCTCTTCCCTGACACACTCTTCAGCAAATGTAACACAAGTAGGAGGGTAATACTACCACAAGCTGTGAGTGTTGTCCAATCCCAGCAGTCCTTTATGCAACATAGAACCACTAGTTTTAGCTCCTTTAGATGTGGCATGTGCCCCAGACAACCTGTCGTCATTCCAGTTACTGCAGCCTGGGTGATGTTGTATCCTAAAGCTATAGGACTGTAGGGTCAGAGAGTACCAAGCAGATTAGAGTTGCAGTGTTTCTGTTAGTAAATCCAGTGTAAAGGAGTATGGCCAGTAATGAATATGCATTCGTTACTGGTATGGTCAGTAATTAATATGCATTCGCTACTTAACCAATACCATTTTAGAGTAGTGAGAAGGCACATTTTATGTAAGGACTTCACTTTCTGTTGTTGAATAGTGTCTTTTACATTGTTGATTTTCCTACTTATACAACAGAAGTGGTTTGCATCCTCCTCTAGACAAGACTGCCCTTAACTTATATCAGACACATCTGTGTACACTAATAATTGCTTGGAAAATTCTGATGGTATCAGTACTGGCTTTAACCACAATGCATCTTTTAGTTACCTAAAGGCTTATTCTATTTCAAATGTCCACTTAACCTTCAAAGGTGCTTTGGCCTTAGTTGTGTCAGTGGCAAAATTAAAGATACATTTATGATAATAGCTAGCTAGTTAGAAGCCCCAAAAGCTATAACCTGTTTCTTTTTGAATGGTGTAGGCCTGTTTTGACCTTCTTCAACTTTTTCAGCTTGTGGTTTCTCTATTCTTGTGTTGATTACACAGCTCGAATACTGGACTTCTGCCATGCTAACTACACTTAGTTGGGTTCGTCTTCAACCCATCATGAATGAGAGAATGTAAAATGACTAACTTTGGGGAGATGGCTACCCCCTCCCCCCTTCAGAGAATACTACTACATCAGCCTAGTAGGCTGCTGCATATCTAGTAAAGAATGCAAGAATTTTGCCCATTAGCCTCTGGAATGTTGCAGGTGCTCCATGGTGCCCAAAAGGCAGGGCTATATAATAGAAAAGTTATTCTAGCATGGAATATGACATGTTTTCCTTTGCTTCTGCAAATAGTAGAATCCAGTAACAGCCTATGGGTAAATTAAAAGTGAACAGAAAAACAGTCTTGTCTGAATTCTCAGTATGTTTGTCCATTTGGTGCACTGATATGAGTCAAATTTAAGCAGGGTATTTAATTTTCTGAAGCCATTTTAAATCCTTACAGACCCAGCAGGCTTTGTTCGTAGCAATCTGATAAGATGCATTGCTGTGAAGCCTGATAAATCTGCACTAGTGGTCCTTCAGGTGGACCTCTCTCATTTATTGTTAACGTTACTCTCTATCCCTTGGCAGGTACAAACAGTTAATTGACAAAAAAATCATAGAAAGCAACAGAAATACAAAAAAAAAATAATTCTGCTCAGAAAGTTGCATACATCTGTGTTCTCACTTATGCTCCTTTTTAAAAGAAACACCTATCCCTTTAGCTTACTTCTGTAGGAGAATCCTTTGATTGAAAAGAAAAATAAATCTAGGTATTACTGATTTTGATAGCTATGATTGTCATTAACATTATTGTAGTGCATAGAGCACATTGATTACACTCTGACAGTTGGAAAAAGACAAAGCAGTCAAGTGCTTGAGTGGCACAAGACCTGACCTTAACAAATATTAAGCACCATTCCTGCTAAAGTTGTTAAGGCCAGGTCAAAAGCCAGGGAGTAATATCTGCCAGTGCTACTAAACACCAACTGACAGTGGCAGAATAAAAGATTTGCTTGTACCTGCTGTTATTATTTGTAATGTGTCCCTAAGTTTCTCTAATGAACTTAGAAAGTTGTTAGAATAACAGGTTGTGTTCACATGTATTTTCTGATGGATACAAACTGAAACTCCAATGTATGACATTATTTAGTGACTTCAATCCTCAATGGTTTGCCCGAAAACCACAGATTTTCTGAAAAGCAATCCAAAAATATAAAGCAATAATCTGGACATTCTGTGAAAATATGGACAGTTGAGTGATATGAAAGGTAAGTGCAGACATATTTGGCATTATACTGCCTTTCTGACAGTGTCTGCTAAGTGTTTTACTACTTTGAAAGCTGGCAAAACTCTTCACAATTTTTTCCCTGTAACTAGTAACACATGGTGCAAAGAAAGTGCCGTGCACTACAAAGAATTATGGTTTTGTCATCGATCATATCCCCTTATTATGTGCTCTTCACAGGAATGGCAAGATTCACCTCTCGAGCTTCGCTCTCGATGTGAATTTCTTGGTATCCATGTCTCAAACACATAAGTTGGTTATGATTGGTGACCCACTAATAATTGCTGTGTCTAGTATTGTTGATGCCATTGAGTATTACATGCTTAGTGCTGTTGCTACTCCGTATCGATTGCAATTATTAATTCTGCCTTCATGTATTCCTGTGTATTAATCTTGCCTTTTTCCTGGCATATCTTTTTTAGGCAAGGTTCAAATGACAAATTCACCACCGCAACAGGCAAGCAAAATCTGAAGGTAATGCTACTCAATGCTAGACGTCTAAACCTCAAAATGCACTCACTCGAGGCACTACTTAAAATGGAGAACATCAACATCTGTGCAGTGACAGTGATCTGGTTCAAGCCTCCAGACAGCACCCCTGCATTACCAGACTATAATTCATACCACACCTTTCGGCCACCTAACCTGGACCGAAACACTAAAGGCAGAGGCGTGTCCATATTCATTGAGGATATCCACACCTCCAGGCTAGTTGCTCAGCATAACGCATCCAAGATTATCCAAGTGCAACTAACTCTGGGCAAGACCGCAATCCAAATTGCAGCTTGCTAAAAATCCCCCACCATGTCCCAGGATTCCCACTTCTCATTTCTTGATACACTGGAAAATATTAGGGTACAACCAAACACCCTAATAATGGGCAATTTCAACTACTCCACCATTAACTGGGAAAACTACTCATGTACCAACTCTTTTGCTCAACGTTTTCTGGAATTCATAAATTCCAATGCCTTGGATCAAATTATCCACACCCCCACCAGGGGCAGCAATATCCTAGACCTGGTCATTACCAACGTTGATCAATCCAACCACAAGCTAATCACCCTAGACATCCACATCCCACCCCTATTAGAGAAACCACCGTAAAAAATTTCTCCAAAGCCAACTTCACACTTCTTAAGACAGAAGTGGCAAACTTCATGACACCCATGCAGACAAACAATAGAGGTACGACTGCTGAATCCTACACAAATGCACTTTATAAGCACTTACACGAGTGCATGGATCATGCAATCCCTAACAGAACCAAGATGCTATCCTCCAAAAAAAGGAAGCCAATCTGGTGATCCCCTGCCATAAACAAACTCTACAACAGAAGAAAGAAACTATTGCAAAAAAGAGTAAAATCCCATGATTGGAGGAACTCCCTGGTCAGCCACAGTAAGAAGCTGACATCCCTCATAAAATCCTCCAAAGCTAGTTATGAAAACAAAATCACCACTGATTCTAAAGACAACCACAAAGCATTCTATAGCTATGTCAAGAATCTCAATGGCAACACTCAGATCTTGCTCTGAGTTACAGCACAATGGCACTAAATATACAGAACCAACTGATATTGCCAACATCCTGGTTTAGTGCTAACTTTACCCCCCTCTCACCCCCTAAAGGGCCCCATCTCTATACCGGAAGAATGCAAAGTTCTTGTAATCATGGCTGCACAGGTAAAAACCACACTCTCCAAAGCCAAGAACACAGCATCCATGGGACCTGACAACATCCCAGTCTGCGTTCTACACGAACTAAAGAATAAACTGGTACCCCAGCTAAGTACCATTTCCAATCATAGCCTTACCTCGGCTTTGTGCCCACTGAATGGCACACAATGACAGTCATCCCACTCCACAAAGGGGGGAGCCACCATGGACCCTGGGAACTACTGCCCCATTAGCCTGATGTGCCTGGTCTGCAAGGCTATGGAACATATCATCATGGAACTTATAAACAATGACATTGGTAATCTCCAAACTCTGAACCCCACCCAGTTCAGGTTTGTAAAAGGCAGATCATGTCTCCTAAACCTGATAGACTTCTTTGAAGCGGTCACCAAAGCCGTAGATGAGGGTAAGCTGGTTCACAGAGCATATCTAGATCTCGCCAAGGCTTTCAACATGATCCCCCACTCTGTAATTATAGATAAACTCACTAAACTAGGTATAAATCCCTATGTCACCAGATGGGTTGCCAACTGGCTCACTGAAAGAACCCACACTGTGAAAGTAGCAGACTCCAAATCTGACTTCAGACCAGTGACAAGTGGAGTACCATAGGATTCAGTCCTGGGTCCTCTCCTGTTTGGTATCTACTTCTCTGAAATACAGGCTAACACAGAAGGTCTTTGGCTAATGAAGTTCACAGATGACTGCAAACTAGGAGCCATAATCAAAACTCCTAACGATGTTGACATCCTACAAAAGGGCCTCACTGAGACAGATGCCTGGTGTCAAAGCAATGGCCTCAAGCTTAATGCCAAAATGTGCGTTGTCATCCCTTTTGGTTAAAAACTCTGTACCCATGAACTACCACATAGGCAGTAATCTACTTAACACCGAAAGTGTGATAAGAGACCTTGGGACACAGGTGGACAGTAGTCTCTCCTTTGATAATCACATCACCACAGTAGTCAGGAAATCCTTCTATGTGGCACACCTCATCACAAAAGGTTTCTCATCCAGGAAAAAAGAGGTCACTGTTCCCCTCTACTCATCACTCATTATACCCATTATAGAGTACAACACTCCTTTTGTTCTGTACCTCACAAGACATCTACAACAACTGGAAAGGCTGCAGAAATACCTCACAAAGAGGATTACCAGCCTCAAACAGATGCCTTACACAGACTGTCTCAAAAAACGTCAGCTTTACTCCATCGCATATCGTCTACTCAGAGGCAATCTCTGCCTAACGTACAAAGCTATGTCAAACCCAGAGCTGTTGGACATGCTCCACTTAAAGAAATCCCAATCCCTCAGAGCTGCACAATCTAGGGACTTAAACCTTGTCACAACAATAAACAGAACATGCTGAAGGGATAGATTCCTGTCCCAGAGACTTCCCATACTCTGGAACAAACTACCAATCTATATCAAACAAAGCTCCTCATTAGCACTCTTCAAGAAAAATCTTGATGGTTGGATGGGAGATAGGAAATTCACCCTGGGGATTACTTCTGTGGCTCTGCTCGACAGGGGCACAGGAAAATAATTTTCTTGGGTTGCGAAAGCCAGGGTACCTTTTTGGCTAGGCTTATATAGGCCTTAGGGCCAATAGCCTAGTACCTACCTATGAACCTATGAACCTATATCATGTGATAGCAAGTAACAAAAACACTTAAAAGTAGACTCTATGAAACCATGACATTTAAAAGATTTGCTTTTGCCAGATCTTCAGTAAAATATATGCAATTTAAGCATTTTATTAGTAGAGTGGCCCCTGGACTATATCCTGTTCTGAAGTGCAACTTGAAATTTAATACTAGGCCTGATATTCTAGGCATCTGCCTAAGATCTGCACCAAGTATCTGTTCTCAGCACAGACAAAAGTTACCATCACCATGACTAAACTTCAGAGTTGGGTAACATAAAAACAAAATACTATATTGCGTTTTGGATATTAAAGTGTCAAGAGGTCAGAAAGCAGTGACAAACTCACAGGATATGAAAGAAAATATTGGCTACAACCCATACCTCTTCCAGGCTTGTGTTTTTGTCAAATAAATAATGAATTGTGGAAAGGAAAACAATTGGAGCAAAGGCAGGACTCAATCATCAGTATAAACAGAACAAAGGAATTCCAAAGTCCCTCTGAGGTTAGAAGAAGATATATATTTTAGGGGATCTGATTCATTCAGTCAGTCAGATATTCATTCATTTATTATTTATTTATTTTTATTTATTTTACATTTGTTTACCAGGAAAGTCCAACTGGATATATGTTCATTTTCAGTGGAGGCCCGGGGAGAAAAGCTCCAGAAAGCAGAGTACAAATACATTAGGAGCAATAGAAACATTTAGAGATAAGTATAATATACAGTTTTCAGTAGGGTTACAAACATAGATAAAACATAGTAGACAACATCAAAATCATGCGACTTCAGTTTCAGAAAATAATACACGCAGTTATGGGCTAAGTCCCTTCAAGAATTCATACACTTGTATGACTGAAATGCTTAGAGAGAGTTTGCAGGAATAGCGGGTGGTGATTAGTTGGGGTTTAGGCAGGGCCACTGCTAATGCTGTTGGAAGTGTAGTTTGAGGCTTTTTTTGAACTGGGTTAAGGAGGATTGGTGAGTAAGTTCAGCAGGTATTCCAAGTTTTGCCTACTGAGTGGGCGAATAGAGAGTCTCCAGCCACATTTATGCTCTTAGTTGTTTGTATCAGCAGTCTGTCAGCAGAGCATAGTGACCTCACGTTGCTGTATGGTTTGATGATCTTATTTAGTGCTGGTGTTTTTTCGTGTTAGTCCTATAGCTTTAGGATACAACATCACCCAGGCTGCAGTAACTGGAATGACGACAGGTTGTCTGGGGCACATGCCATATCTAAAGGAGCTAAAACTAGTGGTTCTATGTTGCATAAAGGACTGCTGGGATTGGACAACACTCACAGCTTGTGGTAGTATTACCCTCCTACTTGTGTTACATTTGCTGAAGAGTGTGTCAGGGAAGAGAACTGTAGAATTCCTGAGCAATAAGGAGAGGGTCAGCACCACAAAGAAATGTTTATCATGACAAAGAGCAGCTCACCATGACAACTTTATGTCAGTGTTGCAGCAAAAGCTCTTACCAGCACTTACTCACTGGCACATTGAAACATAACCACACCTGTACATTTCTACACTGTGTCACACATGCACACAAACTATCATCATTTGCACACACACATGCACCACTAAACACACTCCACTTAATTTACAGAAGCCACAGACCGGCAAAATGGAAACTGACAAAAAGACTTCCTGTTTTGACAGAATGAGCAATAAAGAAATCCAACTGCAATATATATATATGGGTCTACCTGGTAACACCGGCACGCCAAAACACAGACAATGAAATAACCGACACGACAAAACCGAAAGAAACCGAAAGTTCAAAAACACGAAACTTCACATACCCGACAAACCACAATCCCGACAATCAACAAAACAAAATACCTTTCCCAAAAAACACACAACACAAGCACACCAAAAACCTGACAAACCTACACTAAATCTTACATACACAACTATCTATGCACTAACCTTAACCCAAACCCTAACCCTAAGGTCCGTCACTATCATACACTTACCTTACCTGCACCCTAGCCCTAACTCACTTAACCCGCCCCTAAACCTAAACTCCGTCACTATCGCACACTTACCTGACCCGCACCCTACCCTAACGTCCGTCACTATCACACACTTACCTTACCCACACCCTGACCCTAACGTCCGTCCCTATCGCACACTTACCTTAATATGTCAGTGTTCTCAGCGTTGGGACTTTCGCAACTTTCGATCATCTCCATTGTCGATCTTCCGGTGTCGGTGTTCTCGTTGCCGGTGTTGTGGACTTTCGGCATTTTCAGGTAGACTCATAGATATATATATATATATATATATATATATATATATATATATATATACACACACAAACACATACACACACACACACACACACACACACATATATAAAATACAGATTCTTTATATATATATACATATATATATATATATATATATATATATATATATACACACAAATACAGGGAGAGAGAGAGAAAGAGTCAGTTCACCTACCTACTTATCAAGTGAACAAAATAGTAAACTTGGAAGCCTAGTTAGCTACTGTTTTTTGCAGTATGTCTATCTCATAACTTGTTTAGAACACTGAACTGTCAGAATTTTTTTTATATTTTATTAATTTTAAATAAAAATAGAGCCTACTAGAATTTTGATAATGTTGCCAACATGATCAGGTACCACATCCATAAAACAGATGTGGCTAATGACAAATGGGTGCTGCCAAATGTGTGTAGCAGGCTTCATCAGATGCCGTGTGTATATCGAATTTTGAAATTCTACACAGTGTTGAGGCTAAATATGTTAATAGCAACAAAATTAACATTTTGATAGACATTTCCTGTAGAGAGCTTTGCCCCAACATCCCTTTCAGCTACGAGACTTTGTCCTTTGCTTCCAGTTTCCTACCTTTTTTTAATCTCTGAGTCAGTATGGCTCAGATGCAAACCATTTCTTTACATATCTGGCCTCAAACTTCTGTTATTCTGAATTTGGTGCTTACATTCCAGTCCACAGTCCCCTCATCAGTGAGGTATCCCCAAGATTCAAAAGTTTGGTCTGACAGTATTGAATGCAGTAATACAGCTGTTAGCACTGGACATATTCCAGCATTTCAGAATTTATTGTCAGTAAATTATTTCAGACAACATTCCTGGACATATTCAGTGGATTTTTGCATAGATTTTCTGGTGTACTCTTTCATTTCTTTTAGTAGAGTCTCTCATAACAGTAACTAAGACCACAGTATAATGGATTAATAACAGACTAACGTTAGCTCCACTCTGAGTACTTTAGCTCATTTTTCATGTATGAGACTTCTGCGTGTCATGAGCATGATATAGGTGTGAGATTCTCACACGTGCAATTCACTGGAAAGAGATGATACACTAGTCAAATATTTATTCATATTACGTTACAAATAATACTTGTGAATTTAATATTTTACATGTCTTAGAAACCTACTAGTATATTATGGCTACATTTACCAGTAACAGATACTGGCACCTTAAAATATCTGTGTTTGTTGTTGAATGAATGCGGTAACTGAAGGGAATCATAAGCATTACTGAGGAATTTGTATGCAGCCCAACAACCTCAACCTAGCATGAGGCTATGCAATTGTTTTCCTTAAAAGATGCAGTCCGATGGCAGAAAAATATAGCATAGCATTAGTCACTTCTCTTCAAATAATGTTGTTTGGCTTTCATTATGACACTATGGCTATTATGTATATCACTCCAGTTGATGTGTTAGCTACTGTCATTTTGTAATCCGGCTCCATTTAAGCAATGTCTGCTCTGAGACTAAAGACTGTAATTCACATACATCTAGAAGACATTCTTCTACTTAATTAAAAAAAAAATGCATATCTTAAATAAATCCTTCCTTCCAGGCTGATTTTCTATCTTTCTGAATTGTTTCTTTATTGATTACTGCTCAATTTGAAAGTGCATACATTATCGAGCCTAAAACATTATATGCTATACATATCAAAATCATTATGTCAGATACATGCCTACGTAACATCTTTTATCAGGCAAAACTATTTTTATGACTGAGCATGACTCAGAAAACATATTATTCCACAATTTAATTTTCAAGCAGTCTACTAAATGAAAATCTAAGTAAATCCATACAGATATTTTGAAATTATATCAGGTTATGATACATCTTTCAACAGTGCTAGCTATTTCAGATGTACTAGTTAAACTTTATATCATTTGCCTATATATAAAAATAATGTTACATAAACACATTAATCCTTTACAAAGGCTTCATGTACTTAACCATTCCTCACATGTAAATAAACTCCTACAGTTAAATGCATATTATTTCAAGACGTGAAAGGTTGTAAATTGTAACAGCTTTAGACAGGTTTATGACTATTAGTTGAAGACAGTTTCTTTGACATCTATTTACACAATACCTGTGCAATCAAAAACATTCACATAGCTTCATAGGTTCATAGGTTCATACTAGTCTATCTGCCCAAGGGCATTTATAAGCCTAGCCCAGAGTTTTGTGGCTTTCGCCACCCCTTTAGTTTGAAGGATACTATGCCCATTATTTTGCTGTGCCTCTGTCAAGCAGTGACACTGAGATAATCCCTGGGGTATATCTGCGATCTCCCATCCATTGGTCAAGATTTCTCTTGAACAAAGCCAGCGAGGTGCTCTGCCTCACATGTACCGGGATTTTGTTCCACAGCATAGGGAGTCTCTGGGTGATGAATCTGTCCCTCCAGCACGTCCTATTAATAACCGTGTCAAGGTTTAAGTCTCCCGCCCTTGTAGTTCTGAGAGATCTAGATTTTTTGAGGTGAAGCATGTTCATCAATTCCGGATTGGACATGGCCTTGTATGTCAGGCACAGGTCACCTCTGAGCAGACGGTAAGCGACTGAATAGAGCTGGAGTTCCTTCAGTCGGGCAGCATAAGACATATTTTTGAGACCCTTTATCCTTTTGGTGAGGAACTTTTGGGGCCTTTCCAGTTGCTGCAGGTGTCATGTCAGATACATTCCGAATGGGGCATTGTACTCAATCATTGGTCTGATGAGTGATGAGTACAGGGTGACGATGACCTCCCTTGATCTAGATGTGAATCCCTTCATGATCAGGTGGGCAATGTAGAAGGTCTTCCTAACTACTTTGGCAACGTGAGTGTCAATCGAAAGGTTACTGTCAACCTGGGTCCCCAGATCCCTAATAACCTCTTCTGTGCTTAGTGGATTGCCGCCTATATGGTAGCTAGGGGTAACCTTGTTTTTCCCGAAGGGTATGACTATGCATTTTTTGGTGTTTAACTTTAGGCCATGGCTCTGGCACCAGTTATCCGTTTCTATAAGACCCTTCTGAAGGATATCTGTGTCAGATGTGTTCTCAACTATGGCGCCCAGTTTGCAGTCATCTGCAAACTTTGTCAGCCATAACCCTCCTGTGTTTGCTTGTACTTCTGAAAAGTAGATGCCGAACAAGAGTGGGCCCAGGACTGAGCCCTGTGGGACACCACTTGTGACAGGCTTTGAGTTTGAGGCAACTCTGACCCTGTGGGTTCTGTCACTTAGCCAGTTTGCAACCCATCTTGTGACGTATGGGTTTACATTTAAGCTGATGAGTTTTTCAATGATACCTGAGTGGGGTATTGTGTCGAAAGCCTTTGCCAGGTCGAGGTAGGCTGTATGGACTGCCTTTCCCTCATCAATGGCCTTGGTGACTGTTTCGAAAAAGTCAACCAAGTTTAAAAGGCATGATCTGCCTTTGACAAAGCCAAACTGGGTTGGATCCAAAGTCTGCAAGTCCCCTATGTCTTTATTTATGAGTTCCATTATGATCCTCTCCATAGCTTTGCAGATCAGGCTTGTCAAGCTGATGGGACGGTAATTTCTAGGGTCGGTGGAGGCACCGCCTTTGTGAAGTGGGACCACAGTTGCCATAAGCCACTCCTTGGGTACGTATCCTGAGGTGAGGCTAAGATTAAACAGCTGCCCTAACTGCGGGTTTAATTCCTCATTGAGTTCGTGGAGCACACAACCGGGAACACCATCTGGTCCCATGGATGCTGTGTTTTTTGCCTTGGAGACAGCAGTTCTCACCTGTGCGTTAGAGATGTTTGGGGGGCTACAATCCTCTGGTATAGATATCTCACCTTTTGGGGGGGGGGGGAGTTTGCACTGAACCTGTCAGCCAATATGTTGGCAATGTCTGTAGGTTCAGTAATTTTTACATCATTTTGAACTAATTCTGAGCATATCTGGGAGTTTCCTCCCAGGTTTCTAACATAGCTAAAGAAGGCCTTATGATTGTCTTTTGAGTCCTTAGCGACTTTTCTCTCAAAATTTGCCTTGGATGATTTTATGAGAGATCTTAGTTTTTTACTTATAATGATCAAAGGTGTCTTCCCTTTTAAGGAGTTTGCTCTATCTTGTAGTAGCTTCCTCCTTTTGTTGTAGAGCTTGTTTATGGCTGGGGTCCACCAGACTGGACGCTTGCCTTTGGTACAAAGAGTCTTTGTTTTGTTTGGGATTGCCTGATCCATGCAGTCCTGTAGGTGCTGGTAGAAGGCATTTGTAAGTGATTCAGCGGCTTGAGTAATGGTTTCTGCAGGCTCGGGGGCCTTAAAAGAGACCACACTAGTCTTTAGAAGTGTGAAGTCGGCTTTTGAGAAGTTCTTCACTGTGGTCTTTTTTATCTCAGGTGGGGGCGGGATGTGGACTTCCAGTGAGATTAGTTTATGATCTGATCTCACCAGTGAGGGGTATACTTCCGGTGTTGAACATTGTGACCCCATGTTCGTGATGATGAGATCTAGTATGTTTTCTCCTCTTGTGGGGGTGGTGACTAGTTGTTCCATGGCATTTGAGTTTATGAACTCTAGGAACCTTTGGGCTAGAGTGTTGGGGCTTGAGTAGTGATCCCAGTCTATATTCGGGTAGTTGAAGTCACCTAGTATGATGGTGTTTGGAGATACATTTATCCCCTCCAGTGTTTTCAGGAAAGCTATGTGAGGTTCCTGAGACTGAGAAGGTGACCTGTAACATGCTACAAATTGCAGAGCAGTCTTGCCTATGGTTAATTGTACCTGGATGGTCTCCGATGCATCGTGCGTTGCCACCAACCTTGAGGTGTGGGTGTCCTTGATGAATATAGACACCCCCCCCCTTCTTGGTGTTGTCCGGATTTTGGGGCCGGAACGCATGATATGAGGTAAAACCTGATAGTGCCGGGGTGCACTCGGGAGCCTTGAACCAGGTTTCAGTCACAGCACAGACATCGATGTTCTCCATACTGAGAAGGGCGTCGAGTGCGTGCATCTTAGGTTGAGACTTCTGGCATTGAGCAGCATTACCCTTAGTTTTTTTCCTTTTTTGTGTTCTAGGGTGGTAGGTTTAGAATTTGAGCCTTGCCTAAAAAAGGCACTATGGGGGTGGCAAGAGCCTTTGCCAATATCTGGAAGCCCAGGGGTGACAGGTGCAAGCCGTCCCTTGTGAAGCAGCGTGGCTTGTCCAGCATGTCATCCCAGGCAGACAGACATTGGATCCCCTTTGAATGACACCAGAGTTTAAGCCAATTATTAAAGCTGATCATCTTGTCTCTGTATTGTGGCATCATTCTTGGTGAAGGTAGGATACTGCTCAAGGTCAGGGTCATACCTGCCTGGGCTACATAATCAGAGAGCTCCTCTATGTCTCTTTTCATGTAGTCCAAGGAGGTACGTCTCAGGTCGTTCACACCAGCGTGGACAATGACATAGTCGTACTTGTACCTGCTGTTGAGAGACCTGAGTGCTTGCGTTATGTGGTGGATTCTAGCGCCTGACAGGCAGCTTACTGTGACCTTCTCCTTACTCAATCTGGTGAGCGGGACATCAGTGTGTCTGACTATGGAGTCACCAATGACGAGTGTGTCTGGCATTGTGTTTGGCCTTAAGGGCTGTGACTGTTTGGCACACTGACTATGTGGTCTATGTGTTGCATGTGTTGTGTCCTGAGTTGGCAGTTGTTTGGGTGTCTGCTTTGGTGGCCTCTGCTGTTTTGGTAGATTTTTGATCAGAGCCTCCGAGTATGTCTTTGTGTATTTATGTGTATGATTTGAAGTTGTGATAGTACTATGTGAGACTGGGTTTGTGGTGTGTGTGGTTTCCTTCTCCTCCTGTCTGGTCTTGCCAGTCCTATGTTGAGAGAGCTCAGCCTCCAGTTTGGCTATATAGTTGCATCTCTCGCATGTATTTGTGTTTTGTGGGAGAAGGTGAGGGTTGTCTGTGTACATGAGACAATTGTAACATTGCCTCAATATTCTCGTAATGTAATAACAAAACTTCTCCAAACGCAAAACTCCAACTCCACTCGAACGCCAATGCCAAAAAGTCACTATTATTGTAACTGTTATTGTAATTTCGCCAAAAATGCTGGAAACTTTTCGTAAAAGAAATTTATTAAACTTGAAGTGTGCAACTTTTCATACACTTTTCGTCAGGGCTCCTGCCCCAACTTCATCAGAAAACAACAACCCATTAAATGATCTGTCTTTATATAGTTAATTTGAACATCATTAAACAGTGTAATTAACATCAATAAACCTAAAATACATCAATGAACCTAAACTAGTTATTGGAAAATCAACAACACTGTAACCCAGCGTGAACCTCCCTACCAGCATATCTTTATTCAACAGTTTCCTTACTAAAAATTAATATATATATATATATATATATATATATATATATATATATATATATATATATATGAAATATATTAAAATGTTTAAACATTCAAACATAAACTGAGTATGTTAAGTGAAAACCAATTGTAATAAACAAATCATTTAAAATAAACAAATCATTTAAAATCCGTCAGGCAATACACTTCAAAAGTGATACTAAAAACCACTTTGATTATCATACTATGCACCATAATAATAAAAACAATTAAGTTAAATTCATGAATCCTGCATAACAATATTCTGCATAAAATTCTTCATGAACATATTCATTGAAGCTTTAAACGCTACTATTAATGTTTGATGTTTAAATATTAAAAATAATTCATTTAAGTATAAATATATGAATTTAATAAATATTAATGTTAGTAATAATTAATAAATAAATATTACTAATAATTGTTACTGAATATTAAATATGAATGATAAATTGATTAAAAATAAATTAATTAAAACTAAAAAGTTTAGTTATTAGATTATAAAATTACATCATCTCTCTAAATTTTTCAATCTTAAAATACATTTGAGGGAACACATCTCATTTAAACCAGGGAACCTAACAGCATTGGTTCTGAGTTGCCAAAGCAATTCTATTTTTAATAGTACTAAACTCTCGTTTCCTCCTCTACCATCTGAGTTAACTTGGTCTATGACCCTAAACTTGAAGTTGTGGCTCGGGAATGCATCAATGTGTCTAGCCAGGGCGTTCTCCATTCTCTTAGCATTGATGTTATAGATATGTTCTTTAATTCTGTCTGCCAACTTCCTATCCGTCTTTCCTATGTAGAATGCCTGGCATAGTACACATTTGGCTAAATAAACTACTTGTTTGCTGTTGCAACTGTATTTAGATGTTAATCTATACCCTCTATTGTTTATTGAAAATTTGCTTCCCTCTTCTATATACTTACAGCAACCACACATAGAGCATTTGAACATGCCCCTTTTAGTTGTAGAGATGCCGCCCTTCTTTTGTAAAATTTCCTTTAAGTTCATCCCTCGTTTAAAAAACATTTTAGGTTTACTAGGTAAAAATTCACTGAAGAATTTGTCATTTAGTAAATATTCCCAGTTTTTCATTAATATGTTCAATATTAATCCTGAATCCAAATTATATGTACAAATAAAATTACAACCAAGTGTCTCATCTAGTTTATCAGTTCTAGTCGTATTGAATTCTACCACAGTATCGTCTCTTTCTTGTCCCACTTCTACCTCTGACCTCAAGATAGGGACGTATGTACCTTCCATTCTTTTAAATTTCACTTCCGTTAGCATCTCCCTTAAAAAATCAAATGGGTATCCCCTCAGTGTGAAGAAATTTAATATTAATTCACACTCTTCATCAAATTCTTCTTCTAATGATGTCATACGGGCTGCTCTTACTAGTTGCCCTTTAACTACAGATTTCTTCTGATGCCTCGGATGGCAGCTAGTAAAATGGAGATACATGTTTGAATGTGTTTCTTTTCTATAAATTTTAGACAAGTAAGTTTTCCTCTCGTAGTCCTTCCTTAGTGAAACATCTAAATACTCTATCTTATTAGTATCGTACTTAAAAGTGAAACGCAAAAAACTTGTTGTGTTATTAAAACCTGTTAAGCAATCCTCCATTTGCAGCTCCGTCCCTTGGAACAATATAAAGATGTCATCCAAGAAACGTGTGTAATACACAATATTGTCCTTAAACTCATTATTATTTAAAACATAGGACCTCTCCCAATAGGCCATAACTAAATTAGCTATGGCCGCACCACATGGTGAGCCCATCGCTACACCAATTTTTTGATGGTAAATGTCCTTTCAGCTACCCATTCAATTCCTATTTGATGTGGGATACTCGAATATAAATCTTTCACATCGACTGTTATGAAATAAGATTGAGGAAAAAATTCTAATTCATTAATAGATTTCAGGAAAAAACATGAATCTTTGGAAATTTGCTTTTCATTTACTATGTATTTTTTCAAAATATTGTCCAAAAGTTTTGCGCAAGTATATGTGGCACTCTTTCTCCCATCCACTAAAGGTCTCATTGGTGGATTCTCGAGCCCCTTGTGAATCTTTGGTATCCCAAACAAATAGGGTGTCCTTGGGAAAGACTGCTGTAAATATAAGTAAATGTCCCTGTCTATTCTTGCTTCAGTGTATAATTCCTCTATGAATGCTGTAATCTTTCTATAAGCCCCATTCATTTCATTAATCGAGGCTTTACTATAAGTTTCACTATCAAGAATGGCATACATTCTGGAATTATAATCTTCATGGGACATGATAACCAAGCCTCCTCCCTTATCGGGTTTCATAATACGTATGGGGGCTTGGTTTAAGTATTCTAATAGTTCTTTTTCTTCCTTGCTGATATTAAACTTGTAATTTTTCTTATAAATATTAGATTTTTCTAAATTCCTTAAATCTAATTCTGTAGCATTTTCAAAAAGGGCTACTAGAGGGTGCAAGGGAGGATTGTACACACTACATACATATAATTCAGATTTCTCATTAGTGCTGTTACCCATCAGTGCTGTAAGATTGATTTTTCTACAAAATAGTTTCAAGTCTAATAATGTTCCAGCTAAATCAATAGAACGTGAAGGAACAAAAGTGTACCCTCTGGATAATAAGTCCACAATTTCAGGGCAAATAAAAACATTTGAGTAGTTATAGATTTTAAAATCACCACTAGAATTAGTCAAGATTTCATAAACGTATAATTCATTAGGTAATGAATCCGACACAGTTACCATTTCTTCCTCTTGTTCCTCAACCCTCTGTTGTTCCGTTTTGTTTGTTGAAAGTTCCCATTCTGAAAATTTTGTTGTTGATGACTTTGTGTATTAATTTCAACACTTTCCTGGTTTCTCGTGATGTTTGGGTTATTACGGGTATTATTTGTTTGATTAAGTCTTTCACTTCGTCTTAACCCATTGTTACTGCTTGGATCCCCCTCGTTTGGTGAAGTAATGTCATCAATCAGTCGGGGATAATTACTGTCCGAACTCTCTCCTAGCCTCTCACCTGTGTCTCTAGGTGAAACAGTTAAAATTCCTTGGCTGGTAGGGGGTTTGGGGTAGGCCTTCCCTTCCCTGTAGTCCCTAACTTCTCGTGCTATTTTCTTAGCCTTAGTGTTTTTAATTTTTGTCATATGTTCATCAATACTAGTAAAACACCATTCATATTCAAAACGGCATCTTAAAAAGTTGACATAATTTTTTATATTTTGATCAAGTTCTTCAAGATCCAGCAACAAAGAGTCTATTAATAGTTTATAATGGGTACTCATCAGTTGCAATAACTCAAATCCATGCCTATCAAAAAGGCTCAACAATGCTTCGTGAAAAGGTGTCCCCTCCTTCAACCCAGAGGGAAATTGCCACTGCCTTAAGCCTTTTGGCACAATTTTTAAGTTAATGCATTCCTGAAAGTACGCTGACTCTAATTGCAACTTGCGTACTTTAAATAACTTTTCGTCAAAAATATTCAGTTTGACCGAAAGGTTCACGCTTACCTCATTAGACGCTGTGTTTGTTGCATCTCGCAGACCGTTGTCGAACACAAACGGTCTGCTAATCCATGTATTGAAACTAGCTATAGAAGCTGGTGTTCTTAGTGCTTCTAAACGGTTCCCACCACTATTCGATCCTTCCGAACTACTCAAGTTTGTGCTTCGACTGTCGGAAGCCAACTGTGGGTCCTCTGAGGCTACCCCTTGTCTACCTTGTTGCCTTCTTGAGTCGACTGGTGGTAGTAACGCCTCCTGACCCACGCTCACTCCTGGGGTTGCTGCAATGTTGACGTTCACTCCGCTAGCATGCTGAGAACATGCCTGAAAGTTAGAAGCTGCTTCCACTTTTTGAGATAGCGCTTCTACCTTTTGTGTCAGTAAATTGATAAGTAAAGTCAAGTTCCCATCCTCGTTGGAACTCTCACGTGAAGGCAGTGGACTGCTCGATGGTGAAGGCTCCATACTTGCAGAAAAACACACTCGTAATGTAATAACAAAACTTCTCCAAATGCAAAACTCCAACTCCACTCGAACGCCAATTTCAAAAAGTCACTATTATTGTAACTGTTATTGTAATTTCGCCAAAAATGCTGGAAACTTTTCGTAAAAGAAATTTATTAAACTTGAAGTGTACAACTTTTCATACACTTTTCGTCAGGGCTCCTGCCCCAACTTCATCAGAAAACAACAACCCATTAAATGATGTGTCTTTATATAGTTAATTTGAACATCATTAAACAGTGTAATTAACATCAATAAACCTAAAATACATCAATGAACCTAAACTAGTTATTGGAAAATCAACAACACTGTAACCCAGCGTGAACCTCCCTACCAGCATATCTTTATTCAACAATTTCCCTACTAAAAATTAATATATATATATATATATATATATATATATATATATATATATATATATATATGAAATATATTAAAATGTTTAAACATTCAAACATAAACTGAGTATGTTAAGTCTCAATATTCCCAGATTCACCAGCTGAGCAGGAGAGGACACTAGCAACTGATCCCTCGACATGCTAGAAGGAATAGACAAAAACTTTAAAAAGACTCCGGGGGATGTGGGTGATCGAAAAGGGGTTTTAGGCTGGTGGGGTACTATGTATAATAAAAGTGCTATATCAAAGTAAAAAAATACTTTAGGAGCAAGTGCTAGGCTTTACAGATAGAGAATAGTCTACTTAAGAATCAAGTAGAGCTGAACTTTTTAGATATAGAATACGCTGGTTTGATCAGCAGTACAGTTCAAGGAAGGCTGTTTTAAGGGAAAATTTGAAGAGTGGACTTTAGGTAGCCCGAATAGTTTAACCTTGATTAACCGCTGCTGCTCTTGTGTGCTCCTGTGGCAACCACGCGCTAAATCGCGCTAAAGCGTGCTTTATAGCAGGGGGCTGGAAAAGACAGGAAATGACCCAAAATGGCCAATAAACTACAAGTTACTGCCTTAAACCACTCCTCTGAGGACAAACAGACAGCTCAGTACTCCCCACTCTCACTGGTGAGTAAAGAAACTTCCCCCTGACCAAACAAGGAAAATGGAGAAACACAGGAACCAAGACAAAGCCCAGGGATCAGCAAAATCTGATCACTGGAACAAACTATTAGGAAAGTATGGAAAACAAGAGTATTTTTTTTTTTTTTTTTCAGATGGGCAGAAAATACAATAAATGCTGTGTTTTTCGATTAATTGCTATCAAAAGCTAGTACACTTGAGTGTATTAGCCTGTTGTTTAACTTTTAAGCAAAACTTAAACAAGGAAGCGCAACAAACAATTCAAGCTATTAAAAACAGTAAAAACAGGTAATAACTGAATAAAACAGGCAGAAATAGTCGTCAAAAGGCTCAAAAAGTTGAAAATGCAGAAAAAAATACTTAGAATCTGGAAAGTTTGTCTTTTCTGGACTCTGCTGCTCTAGGAACTCTGCTGGATACCACGAGGAGCTGTGCTGAGTTCAAGCAGCAATTTGTTGACTAAGCTTGTTGTAGTCATTAGTTACTTTCCTCAACCAATGGTGACTTTGGACATAGAGTAATAAAGTTCAGGTGTGCAGGGATAAAGCCCCTTCTTGGGAAATACAGGGTTTTACACCAAGAAAAAAATGTTTTTCACACTGAATGCTGGAAAAAAAGGGAGGTCCAATACCCTCTGATATAGACAGGGATGGCTCATGATACTGGCTGATGGGCTGCAACCCCTTAACAAAGAAAGATAAATAAATAATTATTTGTTTTTTAATGTTAGTTTTATTTATTTATTGTGTTTATTGTCTTGTACAGTTGTGGAACTCATTACATGGCGCTGCTCATTTATGGAATTCAAAGCCTTTCTGAAACTGCAGTGAAAAAAGAAGAAGAATTTTACTTATCTGGTTCCTGGGCTGTTGTCAAAACAGAAGAGCAAGGCAATAGGTTGAAGACAAAAAAGTTGCATAAAAAGGGATCCCTGGGCTGCCTTATAGGTTCGTAGATTAGTACTAGGCTAACTGTGCTTGGGGGCCATTTTAAGCCTAGCCAATTACCTCATGTGAGACTCAAACCCTGCTCCTTGGGTTTGTAAGGTAAGCCATTAACCATTACACCTCCATATAAAACAATAAGGAGCCAGGCAGCCTAAATGAAACTGAAAGGAAGTATTGGAAACCTCCAATGAAATGAGCATGGGTCATGGGCCTAAGTTTTATTTATTTAGTTAGTTATTTTAAATACTGTATATATTTTTACAAGCACTATGTGCTCCACTTATCCAGAAGGTAGGAAGGTAAATCTTTTTTTTATAATTTAACTGTATACGTGTGTATATGTATGTGTTTGTATAACTGGATGGCATAATGGCTCCCTATTGAAATGTCGGCACTCAAAATGTTGAGTGCTGACAAACCAAAAAAAAAAGACAAAACCAAGGAAAAGAGAGAATCTAGAAAATTATTCTGCTCCTTTAAACTTATTTTTTGCAAGAGGCAAGACACCTGTACCCCCAGACTTATATATGATAACTCCAAGACTGCCATACCTTGGAGAAAAAGGAATATTCGGAGAAATGGCTATCTCAGATAGCCTTAATACATGTAAGTCAGTTTTCAGTCATTCAGTCATGTTTCGGGACTCACTCTAGCAGCTTCTGATATTTCAGATGGTTACCTGGCATAAATACTCCCAGCTATCCCTGATTACACAGAATGCATTTCATTTTGCCTCACATTTTGGTTGTTGTGTCTTTCGGCTTTTCCCGGTTAGGGGTCGCCACAGCGGAACTCCGGTCCGCTAATGATTGGCAGTAGATTTTTGCGTGCCAAGTTGCCAGCCTTGATGCACAGCCTTCAATGAAGGTATGCCCATTCATGCATGTCTCCACACAGAAGACACTCTAGCTGAGAATCGAACAGGACAATGTCTTGCTGTGAGGCGACAACGCTGCTGCAGCACCACCACCGCTGTTCTTATAAAGTTTGAGTTTTTTTTTTTGGTAAACTTGCAGTTAGCAAATAATGGCAGTCATTTGAGTTTTTGACTTGTATGTTTCTTGTGTTTTTTTGACAAATCATTGAGGATTACAGATAGTAAATAAAAACAGACATTTGAATTTTTGACCTATTACTATTCAAAGAAAACATGTCAAAGTAAAGCCAGCTATTTTATCTAAGTTTCTAAATACATAAGGGCAGTATTTATCCTTGATTTTGGTCCTTTGCCTCCCATTATTTTTTTCTTCCTGATTCCTGAGATGAGAGTTTGCAAAGTATGTGGTGGGAAGGGGGGATAGTTTACAGTATTCTAACAACAGTGATCTCAGAAGATGCATTCTTGTGAGGCAGTTGTGCATTAGTTCATTCATTTGATCCCAGTCATACTTCTGAAATGTACAGTAGCAATTATATCAGTGACTGTAATTGATAGTCATATGTGTGTGAGTGGTGTGTGTGTGTGTGTGTGTGTGTGTGTGTGTGTGTGTGTGTGTGTGTGTGTGTGTCTGTGTGACACTACCAGCCCAGCTATCTGGAGTTTTGTAAATAATCATATGTCATTTGTGAATATTAATATGATTCATATGCTTGTCTTACAAATGTAAGAGAAATGTATGTTATGTACTGAGCTTCAAGACATCTGAGAGATATGTACTTCTCACACAAGGATGATAAAATTCTGTTGGTATCTGTTAGCCTAGGAACTGAATGCAGATGACAAAGAGTGATGTCATCCAAGTTGACCCAGCAGTAATGTTTGATAGTAATTTAAGAACTCTCTCATTGAAAGACTGTGCATTTTGTATCTTGTCTTGGACCTAGAAACCTAGAAACATCCATTTAGCACTTCTGCCTGTGTGTTCCCCTGTAAGTAAGATTTAGGCATTGTATTTCTTTTAGAGCTAGATAGGAATATAGTAAAAAATTAGTTCAGATGTTTTGTGTATTTATTTGAGATTGTCCTGCAATGTTGTTTTAAAATATTTCCTGTGATTCTGAACTCTGAAGTGACTGTGTTTGTTACTGAGTATTGTCTTATTCTTTTATTTATTATAAAATATATTTAAACCTATCCTTGTGGCTGGTTTGTTTAGAGATATTTAAGCTCTTGGCGTACTTGCATATGTATTTGGTGACACTTTACAGACCATTCCTAAAGAGCCTTGATCTTGGTCACACATCATTTGGATAATAGTAACATTACACAGTAGGATTGGTCACCCTTTATAAGGGCCTTTATAGAAGCTGATAAGTAGTGATTAGTGGCAGTGATAACTACCTTATAGTCTGGGCAGAAGGGGGCATAGTTAGTAAACCTGTGCTGGCCTTCTCAAGGAGTGTTTGTGTGTTTGTAAATAAATCATATCTCAAAGTGTGTGTGTGTGTGTGTGTGTGTGTGTGTGTGTGTGTGTGTGTGTGTGTGTGTGTGTGTGTGTGTGTGTGTGTGTGTCTGTCAGCTACTTGGCCAATGACACGAAACACTGGTTGGACATAGAGGGAGCTGGAGGTTTTGGCTTCACTACTCGGCTGAGATCTTAACCCTATAGCTGGGCCAGTGGGGAGTCTTATTGGGGATCTGGAGAAATAGGCAGAAACCAGCCCCAGACTGACTGTGATCTCTGTGTGCTCTTAAGGGAAATTGCACTTTACTGTATGTGCACTCGTCATCCTCCCATTGTGTATGTCCCTCACTGTTGCTAGTGGTGAGGATTGAGGCTCCCTGATTACTGGGCCAGTGCAGAGGCATCACTGTCTGCCATATATGTATGTATTTATACATGCATGTATGAGTATGGGACATAGATGCTTTTACTGTCTCTGTTTTTGCAGAATGTTCCAGATTTCAGCTCATATTTTAGTTTGTTCCTCATAATGTAATAAATATTATGACAATATTGTTGCAAACTCATAAATATAATGTTAAAACAGAATAAAAATAATAATGGATTTGTAGTGGTATATACTGGAGCAGCATGCAGATAAAGAAATAAACCATGGAAGTGGAGGAAGGAAATAAGTTGAAGGTGGGTGCTCCATTTATGTGGGATTGTGAGTTTTATTTGTAAGATCTTGTAGCAAATGTAGAGTAGAAAGTTTTGGAGGACCGAGTATTTCTATAGGAAGAAGCCAAGAAGGAGATGAGAATGTTCTTGAAACAGGATGCCATTTAGTTTTGGGGGAGGACTGAGCAATAATTGGGGACATGGCAATTTTGATTTATTGTAGTCTTCGGGAAGCTGGGTTTGTTTTAGAAGAGACTACTATAAGAAGGAGACCACACTTATTTATATATGCATTTAATAATTTGTTTAAATTTGTAAACTGGATGGATACTTTCAAATTGATCATCATTAGACTTACCTGGAGGCAGTAAAACAATAGGTAACAAACAACAATTATTGTTAGTACAGCAAAACGAGACTTTGCATGATAACAAAAAAAAAAAACAATCTTTACAGTTAACCTCATCACATAGAAAAATACAATAATCAAAGTAGCACAAAGAAACATTATTTATAATGTAAAAGAGGAAAGAGGAAGAACATGTTGGAAGAAAACAGAAAATAATCTTAGATCCCTTTCTTGGATCTACAAAGTATAAGAAAAGGGACTAGCTAGGGATGATGCTAGGCAGGTTCAAGACAGTCAGTGAATGACTCAAATATGTGTAAGTTTAGTTGAAAGAATTGTGATAGAAAGCAAATATTTTGGTTCAGCTGTATGACTGGATTGTTATGGAAACAGGTACATGTGGATGCAGTCTTTAGATGTTTTCTGAAATTTTCATGGCGGTTGGGGTATCACTGAATGTCTTTTAAGCTGGGTGGTGAGGTTACCAGTAATATGCATCATGGAATGATTAGTGTTGTAAAGAAGAGCTTTTGTTGTTTATTATGAATGACTTTGATTAGAGTAAAGGAAGAGAGTTGTAAAGCAGAGACCATGCACTGGCCAGGATTAAAGGACTGGAATAAATTGTTCAAGTAAGCCAGTATTACAGGGATGATGTAAGAAAAGAGATGCCTTCTTAAAAGTAGTTTGTAGGCTTTCAGCCTGTTGGCATAGAGGAATAAATTATTGACTATGCCCCAAAAGTAGTTTGTAGGCTTCCAGCCTGTTGGCATAGAGGAATAAATTATTGTGTAGACTTCCAGACTGTTGGCATAGAGGAATACATTTTTAGCTATGACCCAGTCAATCTAGGATCAAGTAGCAACTCTGTCATCTGATGAAGTGAATGGAGGGGATAGGTGTACCCATTCTGGGAAAGGAGGGCATGCTTAAGGTGGACATGCTGCTGGAAGCAGGAGCTGAAAGGGCATGCCAGGCTGGTCATGCAGTATTATTGAGGAGGCATAGCTGCTCTATGGCCCATGGCAGGAATGCCCTCACAGGCCATGCCTCATTACCTGCCCCCTTCTACTGTGTGATAATAACAGCAATCTCCTGGGTAGGGTTTAAGAAAAAAACATATGTGACACTGACAAACTGCTGCTTCTTCTCTGCTCAACACCATTGTCCTGAAGAAGCAATGATGGCCTCAAGTGAGGACATAATAGTGGTGACTACCAGGATTTCCCCAACTCCCTTTCTTCCTATCAGGTCGTACTAGTAGAAGGTTGGAGTTATGTGAGAGAGATGATGGCCAGACTGAGGAGCAATGAAAAAAAAAACAGTTTGTGATAGTGATGCAGCTATGGAGCATATACTGTGGCAGGACAGAGACAGTTGTCTAATTGGTGGTTGTCTGCATGGTAGTTAAGGTTTAGGCTGCATAAATACAAATGAAGAAGCTGTAGTTGGAATTTTTATGTAGACTTTCACATTTTAAGTAGAAGTAATTGGCTGAACAATTGAATATGAGTGTTGTGGGCCAAACGCTGCCTCCATCAGAGTCAATCAGACGACTGTGCATGTGTAAAGACACCAGAAAGAGAGCTTCACTATTTTTAGTGGAACCAATAAGAAAAGAAATGCAAGATGTACCAAACAACTATTTATGCCAACAACAAACAGTTATGAGTTGCTGTTTAATAGAACTTTGATAGTGTGATGAACAACATTATTATGAGATCAAGAATCCAAGTAACTGAAATTAATATCAGGAGTTGACTTAGAGAAAAAGGCATAATCCAACCTTGGCCAGGATAGAAGCAATAGGCAGTAACTAAAGTAAAAGGACGGGGAGTTCTAGCATAATGAAATCAGGAAGGTGAAGTATGCATAAACTAAAAGGGAACACTGGGAAAAGGTGGAGAAAGAGGAGTCAGGAATAGGGAGCACTTCTGGACACAATCAAGCAGTGGAGCTGCAAACAAAGTAAGCCTTCAAGCTAGGAGATTTATTATAATAGAGATCTGTAGAAATAAACCACTATGTTGCCTATATTTAGGTGTGAAGCAATGCACAAGTTCCAACTAGCTTTGCAGTGAGCTGAAACAGCATGGCGGTTTAACAGAGATGACTACAACACAGTAGAGCACTTGTATGGGCGTATTTATAGATCTGAATGCAATGCGCAAGATTCTGGTGGCTTTATTGAGAGCTGAAATAGGTTAGTGCTTTGGCACAGAAGAGATGATTGCTTCAATTATAAGCAGAGCATTTGTATGACCAGCATTTGCAAAGACCAAAAATGAATACAATAAAAATAAATAAATACATAAATAAAGCATAGCAACAGTTCATATGTTGCTAGGTTTTGTATCTCTCTCTTCTGAGGATAGGATGTCAGAGTTTTCCCATGTCCAGAGAAAAGAGATTTCCCATGTCCAGAGAAACAGAATGTTAATTTATGTTTTTTTTCTTTGATATGATTTCTAAATGATAGAGTCTGGTTAAGTCATATTTCCAAATATTTAAAGAAAAAGGTGGTTTCATTTGGTGCTTGTAAGCAATCTTTGATGTGCCACTTGGGGGACAAATATTAGTAAAGGTTAGTCCCAAAGAATCATGACTTTTTTGGGGGTTGAGGGGGTAATGAATTTGTTATTTTGGAGCAACACAGAGAAAAGTGATATGTTAGCCTGAATCTGATTCATGATAATGGAGGGTGTGGTGGCAGAATTGTCAATGACTGTATCATCTGCATAGATGACAGTTCTGCATTGAGCTAGATTAGTAGGAAGTCTGTATATGAATAGATTGAAGAGTAGGGAGCTCGGTTGGTCCTGTCCGCTATCTAATAAGCAAACCATATGGATGCTGTGCTGATGAAGCAGACAGCAGAAGGGTCAGTTATTAGAAGACTATGGGTGACTATGTCGATGGCCAAAACTGTCCTTGTGAGATTGCCTTTGTCCATGTTTTTGAATGGTATCTTCAGCAGGGGTGCAGAGGACAGTCAAGGGTTTTCTCCTAACACCGAGCCTATTCTGGTCTTGAAAGGGTTTCATATTTTCTAGGAATGTTGTTTCTTTGCTGTGAGTAAATCTTTTAAGGATCTTTGCTAGGGTGGGAAGAATGAAGCTAGGTGTAAAAACATGTGAGGATTTAGAAGAGTGGGCCCTGGTCAAGGTGGTAGATTGTTACACCTTTTAAAATTTCCATTAAATCATTTTGAGTAAAGGAGCAGTGTAAGATAGGATAGAGAAGATAATGTTTTCTTCCTAAAGCCTGATTACCCATGGTTAAAGCTGATTACAGCCAATAGTGCTATTGTAAAGGATTGTTTCTAAGATATCTTCAACTGCATGCTGTTTGATTGTGAAGAAGTAAAATACAGGTGAAAAGGAAGGAGAATAATTTGAGTTAGTGTGACAGGAGGAGGGGGTCAGGAATATGGGGGAGGGATTGGAGAGGGAGGGAGGGAGGGAAGAGTAGAAAATTCACTAGGGAAGTCAAGAGCTCTGGCAGGGCCTTTGGCTGTTGTGTTTGCATATGAGTGAAGGATATTGTTGGTTGTGGTTCTGCCAGAAAGGCTTTTTTAGAATTTTCTGCAATGTTTGAACAAGTGGGGTTTAATGGAGTTGTGGAAGATGACTTTGTGATAATGACTTTTTTTGACAAGGCTCATATAAATGTTAAAGCAGTTTCTATAATCCTGGCAGGGATTTTGATTCAGTCCAGTCATTATCTCTAAGTGTTTGCATGCACATATGCTAATTAGTCATAGATTTATTGTTGAATTATCTTATATATATGATGGTAAGGCAGAACAGTGGGTTTGAAGTGAGGAAATTAGCCAGGTGAGTAGGGTGGTTGATGCCATTAGAAGGGCAAATTAAGGACTAGTCAATGGTGTTAGGATTAGTTGTAAGTCTGCCAATTTGGCTTGGGTTTTAGGTTTAAGGGTTACAGTGGTAGTGTTCTGCTGAAATATGATATAGTAATATTGAAAGTTTTAGGGTAGGGGTAACTTATTTGTGGAGGGATGAACATGGATTTTTGAGATTTCATTGCTGTTACCAGAATGAAATGTTTTTATATTTAAAGCAAGGCTTGCTGGGTATCAACTCATTTGAATAAGGCCAAAGTCTAGCAAGGGGACTGTGAGTTTATTTCTTTGCTTGATAAAGAGGTTAATATTAAACCCATCTAGAATTATGAGTTGTTTCTGAGGTAGCGACTTTAAGCATGGTTCATTAGAAGAGAGGTGAATATAATGAGAAAGATGAAGGTGGAAGTGCATAAGTGCTAGTTGGAGAACTTTAGACTGGTTTGTTAAGATATTAATGAAATACCAGCTGGGTTAGTGGTTACTGAGAAAGTGCATTGAGAAATTTAAGTTTAGCTTGTGTAGTAAGATGGCTCCACTTCCTACTCACTTGTTGGCTTTGCAGTGAATATGAATTTGTATCATTATAGAATTAGTGTAAGTCTTGAGTGTATAGCTCTCAACCAATCAGGGACAAATCTCACTTGAATAAGGGACAAATCCAGAAATAATCAGGGACACTTTTTAAATATTACTACTATTAACTTGAGACACTGACAGAATAAGAGAGTGTTACTTAATATACATTTTTGAAGTAAAAACTCTGATTATTGTTGTAACACTGCCAGCCCAGCTATCTGGAATTTTGTAAATAATTAAATGTTATTTGTGAATATTGATATGGTTTATACAGAACTGCATTTTATGTACTGAGCTTCAAGAATGTAACCACAACATACCCTGCTGGAACATCGAAGATTAACTTACAAAACTTCAAGAAAATAAGTTGAAATTAAGAACTTTATGATGTGCTATAAAAGTTAGTTTCAATGCAGCAAGAAAACAGGATGTCTAGAGCTAGACATTTTTTCTATTGTCTTGGTGAGAAGTAATTACTAAGTTTAAAATGTAAAGTGTTTTATTGCTATATGACTTCCTCACAGCTACACAGTTATGTGAGATTTGTATTTTTCACAGAGATATGCTAAAAATGCTTGTACTTTCTGACAATGGGGGTAGCTTGAGAACTAAAGTCAGGTGACAAAAAGTGATTTCATCCTAGCTAACACAGCAGTAATAATTGATATTAACTTAAGAACTCTCTCAGAGAGAAACTGTGTGCATTTTGTATCTTGTCTTGGAACTAGCAAGAACATTCACACATCTGCATTTGCCTTGCTCTGTAAGTAAGTTATTTACGATATAGTGTCTTTTAGATAAAGATAGGAATATAGTAAAGATTAGTTTAGATGTTTATTTGAGGTTGTCCTGCAATGTTGTTTTAAAATATTTCCTATGATTCTGAACTCTGCAGTCACTGTGTTGACTGAGTCTTGTCTTGTTATTTTATTATTTATTATTAAATATATTTAAACCTGTCTTTGTGGCTGATATTTGTGAGACATATTTAAGCTCTTAGAGTACTTGCATATGTATTTGGTGACATTATACAGGCCACTCCTAAATAGCCTTGCTCTTGGTCACACTTACTATTTGGATAATAGTAACATTACACAGTAGGATTGGTCACCCTTTGGGAAGGGCCTTAAAGTAGCTGATAAGGGGTACTGGTGGCAGTGATAACAACCTTATGGTCTGGGCAAAAGGGGGGGGCATAGCTAGAAAACCTGTGCCAGCCATTCCCAAGTGTGTGTTTGTGTATAAATCAAATCTCAAAGTGTGTGTGTGTGTGTGTGTGTGTCTGTGTGTGTGTGTGTGTGTGTGTGTGTGTGTGTGTGTGTGTGTGTGTGTGTGTGTGAGCGAGCTATTTGGGCAGGGACATGAAGCACTGGTTGGACAGAGAGAGTGTTGGGAGGACTTGGCTTGGTACCCTGGCTAAAGACTCAACTCTATAGCTGTGCCATTTAGGGAGTCTTATTGGGGATCTGGAGAAAGTGGAAGAAACCATCCCCCAGACTGACTGTGATCTCTGTGCACTCTTAAGGGAAATTGTACTTTACTGTGTGTGTACTTGTCATCCTCCCATTGTGTACGCCCCACACTGTTGCCAGTGGTGAGGATTGAGGCTCCTTGATTACTGGGCCAGTGCAGGGGAGTCACAATTGTCATTATTTATTAATTGTTATTCACCACCTATTCTCCAAATGTCACCATTTTTAGGAGGGATTAAGAGGGACAGAGCTAAAATTTGTGTCAAATTCAGGGACATTCCTGAAAATCAGGGACAGCTTAGAGATATGCCGGAGTGAAGGTTTTTAGCCAAAAGTCCATGTTGACAATTAAATTGGAAGATTTAACTGTTAGCCGTTAGTAAACTATTTCAACCACTGTTATAATTTACTAGTTAAGCTAGCAGCATAGAATAGTATGCAAGATATGTGCTTGTGACAGCAGTGGGAGGGACAAAGTGTTATACATCCAATGAGATGTGACCCTTCATCAAAGTCTATGTGTCTCAATGGAAGAGAAGTAGAATAATGGGTAGTATTAGATGTATAGTTGTCAGGACTTAAGACTGCCTAGAATGTGTAGAGTTGTACGAGTTATATCTGTACATATTGCTGGGAGCATGGAAGTTTAGAGAAAGGAGATTTTCTATGAGAAAATTATGGGATGAGCAAAGACACGTGGTATTTAGAACAAGACACTGGATGGGTGGGGTCAGCTGCTGAGTGGTAGCAGTAAAAAATGGGCAGCCAAGGTATATTGTTAAACCTTGGCTGCTGTCAATTTGCAAGTATGTATGTCTATGTATGCATGCACAGTTGCACACCCCCTAGATTTGTGAAGGTAATGGCATAGTTATAGTTGGTCAGGACCCTTGTAATAACAGAAGATTAAAAAAATGCATATCCATTCACAAATGTTAGGGCCTATCCCACAACTTTGCAGTATTTGTAAGGTGAATGCAGGAAAATAATTTAGAGGTATCAAACTCATTTTCAAGGAAAGTTAAAAGAGTATTACACAGCTAAAGGATTTGATTACCCAGACAGAGTAAGTAAAGAAAGGTAATAATATCATCTCAACAGCTTTTCTTTTAACAATGCCTGCCTAATTACAGGGCACAACTAAGTGAATTATGGGTGGACTAGCCAGTTTTCAGAATACTTCCTGGAATGCTAAGGTCAGAGTTATCCAGGTAGATTCATGCAGCTCTTCAAAGTTAATCCTCCAAGGACAACAAGAGAAATATGTGTGACATTCCAGGTAATGAAAAGCTCTGCACTTTGCCTACATAGTTAGCTATTCACAGAAAAGCATGCTTTTCTCTGAGGCCTTCGCTGAAAATGGGTATTACCCATTCAGACTTTCCCAGTAAACAAAGAGAAATAAATAAATAAATACATTTTAAAAAGTTCAGTTGTCGTTGTCAATACTGGGAAGCGAATATGTAATGATAACAAGGGCTAAGCATTTTAAGTCACAACTGGACTTTCTGTTAGTTTGCACCACAAAATCTTCGCCTACACATACAATGCATTATTATATGTTATTATTTATGTAGTACTACTAAGGCTGCTTTTATTCCTGAAAAAAGATCTACTCATTTTCCAGAAAAAAGTGGTATATTGCAGAAAATGATGATTTGTCTGCTTTTATGGATGACTCACTGATGTTAAAAAAGTGACAATTACAGAAATGCATAGGTCATTGATTTCAACAGAGCTGTACAGTTGGCCAATAGGACAACTTGTCACATACTCTTCAAACCACACTGTGCTTGTTTTTGTAAAGATGTTGCCACTCACTGAAGCTGTCAAAGTCAGCTAATTTATCAGTCAGTGATAATGTGTTTTATGGCTGTGGCTATGAGGAGTGGGTAATCCAAACAAGCTGTTGGTAACTCCACTTCAGAAGGCTGTCACATTTTAGGTACGTAAATGTTTGGAGCCTTTCTGAAATAAAATGCCTGGGATTTAAGCAGAGCAGTAATTAATTTAAGTTGTGGACAGACTGTACCAAACATTGTGTGCTTTAAAATGCCATAGATCTTTAACTGTCCATCTATGTCTTTATCTGCTGTATTTCCATATAAAAAGAATGTTTTATACATCTAAGCTCACTTTGCTTTAATTAAGCCATCTATTTAAAGATGCCTTGTCAGAAAAAAAGATTTCAATATTGTAGGATTAGTTGCTAACAATTTCTTAAAGTTACATGTATTGCAGATTGTGTTATTATCCTTTCATCTATACATATTTCTACATATAATATGTATCTTGTATTGTTTTCCTAAACAGTATCCACTACAAACTATTTCCATCATTTTAAGAAAGGCTAAGTACAGTTTGGAAGTGAACTAATATCGTTTCATTTGAACACTGGGTTAATACAGTGCAGTTTCTTGTCCCTGCTTTGAAGGAAATCTGCCTTTTAATCTAGAAGGTGCAGATATGTTTGATTTGAAGAAATCCTGTTTCCTGAATAAACAGACAAGCAGTGTTGGCTTGATACTATAGAATTATTATGCACCCAATCTAGCCTAATATCTTCTTATATTATAAAATGGGTAGAAGGAATGGCGTGTCCTGATTAACAAACAGCAGCCATCAGCAATACCAATGTCTCAGCATTATAACTCAGTGGAAATCACATTTTAAATCATCAGTTTTATTAACACAATTGCAAAGGAATCAGGTTTAGAGGCTGAGAGACTCATGGCCATAGCACTCACAGTTGGGGACTGCATCCCACAGAGACAGGGTGCTACCTTTGAAAGGACTGCAAGATAGGTGGAATCCACAGGGACTGTTTACCTCAGTCCCTACAAAATGTAGGTCACTCCTGAGACACACTGCTAATTTTGAAGTACAGACACCACTATGGAACATCAACCCATAAACATACAGAAGTATGTAAAGCAGTGTTTGGTGTTCCCATATGCTATTGCCCCGGAGTACCAGAACCCATTCCCAACATATATTGGCTACAAGCCCTCTGTTGATTCTTATATAGGCAATAATCATACAGTCAGCACACAAAGTATATGCACACTGATATACAGCACTATATGAGTGTGCTTGGCCTATTGTGTAGCCATTCACCACAAGCACATCCATCTGCATATGACCTACCAGTTGCTTTATGGACTGAACTGATCAGACTGCTATACAATTTTGTATTTTGTTTTTATTAAGTATCAGTTATTGTTGCATTTTCTCTATTGAAAAGGTTCACTATTTGTTGTTATGCAACCATAAACGTGACAGGCATTAACATGGCTAGAAAAAATATATTACCTTGTCCACCCTATAATGCCTTTCAAATTCTATGATATGTCTGATAAGGCTGTCACTCTGATAAGATGCTGTTACTTTCTCATATTCTACATAACAGTTTTTGAATATAAGTTTCCAACATGCAGCTTACAAGCACACATTAATGTTTGAAAGGCTGACCTTATATGCAGTTCTAGCTTCTCATATCTATTTGGACCCATGTTACATTTTCTCAGGTGGTTTGTTTCAATAAAAAACACCGTAGAAACAAATAAAAAATGTACATTTTCATGTTTAACCACAAACTCATTTTAACTCACATTAAATACACACAATAATATACACTTTCCTTAAAGAGAGAAACACTCACAGGCTTTACTCATTTTAACATTAGGTTTAATCATGCTGAAAATGCATGTTAGTCAGTGTTTCTTCCTGCACCCACACCATCCATTCTTGTCCCATTTCAATTTCTCAGATGCGAAAAACAACTTGCACACTCTCAGCTAACAGATTTTTAGCCTTAAGAAAGAGTACACTGCCTACAATTAAATGAACAGACTTTGCATTGCTGTGATTTATCCTGAATTGATCGATGCTACCTGGAATGGATCTGCTTGTATTCCCTTCAATGTATCAGACCATTTAGTTTCGCTGAACTGTTTGTTAATTGTCATTTAAGTATTAATGTTCCTCATACAGATGTTTCAAAGTTGATGTCTCACTAGTTTCCTGATTAATTATCATTCCTTCGAACAATTTGTCTGCAACTGAAGTGCAGTACTAGTAGATAAAAATGATCACTGAATAGTCCTGTAACTGCATGATGTATCTCATCTCAGATGCTGGAAAACTATCATTTTACATGATTGTAGTGTAGATGTACACATGTATGCATAACACCAGGACTGCCACCATGATCTGATACACACATGTGATCAGTTCACTTCCATCTCTTCCCCTTGCAGCCCAAGATCACATCATGTTGCTTACATTTAGCCTTTATCTTGTTGCAGTATAAACCCCAGATACATTGCAAATGAAAACATACTTCCCTACTTTAACTTCACTGGCATTAACAACAGTCACTGACAAGACTCCCTTAAAGTACCTCTACTCTCTGTGGTACAGGACTACTTTGCAGTGTAACATGCACTTGACTGTAAGAAATGTCATATATACATATTACTTAGACAAAGAACTGTTTTTACTTACAGTTACTTCTTCTGTTCCTACTTTATCCTTCTAAACATTAATGACAATGTGAGAATTATTATATTATTATATTAGTCCTCCCACCTGTTTAACACAGTACACAAACCTCCAGTTTTTTTTCCATTGCTTGCAGAAGCTCATTTCTCATGTCCAGTCTGCATCTTATGGAAATGACACATTGCAGTTCATCCATTTATTTATTTATTTCAAAATCTTGCTGATCTACTTCTTCATCATCTTGACCATCCCACAGAAGTCTCTGGTTGAAATCCAAGACATTCCTGTTTTTTTTCCTAGTCAGTTCCTGAGCAATTTTTTCAGTCTGAGAAATGCTTTACTGGTAAATTCTGTCTATGCACTATGACACTGTCATTCACCATAACAGCTACATACAAATGCAGTCTGAGGGTCATGCTGCTCAATGCTAGAAGTCTAAATCTCAAAATCCACTCACTCAAAGCACTACTTAAAATGGAGAACATCAACATTTGTGTTGTAATAGAGACCTGGTTCAAGGCAGCAGAAAGCACCCCTGCGCTAAAAGGCTATAATTCATTCCACACCTTTCAGCCCCAGACCTTGGACCGAAGCTCCAAAGGTGGTGGTGTTTCCATATTTATAAAGGATGCACACACCTCCAGACTGGTAGCCCAACATAAAGCATCAGAGCTACTTCAGGTGCAACTAACATTGGGTAAGACAGCGATTCAGATCGTAGCCTGTTATAGGTCCCCAACCATGTCCCAAGACTCACACTCCACTTTCCTAAGTACCCTGGAGAATATTAGGTTTCAACCTAATACTCTCATACTGGGCAATTTCAACTACCCCTCCATTAACTGGGAAAACTACTCATGTACCAATACACCTGCCCAACGTTTCCTGGAATTCATTAATTCCAATGCCCTGGACCAGCTCATTCTTACTCCCACTAGCAGTAGCAACATCCTTGACCTGGTCATTACTAACATGGGCTACCATTGCTCTACACCAATAGTCACCTCCTCCCTGGTTAGATCTGACCACATACTAATCACCTTGGAAATCCACATCCCTCCCACTCCCTCTGCAAAGGTAATCACCATGAAAAACTTCTCTAAAGCTAACTTTGGGCTCCTAAAAACAGAGGTGGCTAATTTCACGGCACCTATGCAAATGAAGAATAGGTGCATGATTGCTGAATCACCAATGCACAGTATGAACACGTACACAAATGCATGGATCTCGCCATACCCAATAGAACCAAGATGCTCTCCTCCAAAAAAGGAAGCCAATCTGGTGGTCCCCTGCCATAAACAAACTCTACAACAGGAGGAGAAAACGGATGCAGAATAAGGGGAAGTCCCAAGATAGGAAAAACTCCCTTATCAGCCACAACAAAAAGTTGAGATTCCTCATCAAATCCTCTAAAGCTAGCTATGAAAACAGAATTGTAGCAGATAGTAAAGACAACCACAAGGCCTTCTACAGTTATATAAAGAATCTTCACGGCAATAACCAGATTTGCTCTGAGCTACTGCACAGTGGTAACTCTTATACTGAGCCAATAGATATTGCCAATATACTGGCCGACCGATTCAGTGCCAACTTTACCCACCCCCAAGGACCAATCATAATACCAGTAGATTGCCAGATACCCAGTATTACTGCTGCACCGGTTAAAACAGCACTGTCCAAGGCCAAGAATACAGTTTCTATGGGACCTGACAATATCCCTGACTGTGTTCTACATGAACTACAGAATAAACTGACACCTCACCTGTGTGCCCTGTTCAATCACAGCCTCACCTCAGGCTTTGTCCCTACCGAATGGAGCACTGCTACAGTCATCCCTCTCCACAAAGGAGGAGCAACTACAGACCCTGGGAACTATTGCCCCATTAGCCTGACAAGTCTGATATGCAAAGCTATGGAATGCATCATCATGGACCTAATAAACAAGGATATAGGGAATCTCCAAACTTTGGATCCCACACAGTTTGATTTTGTGACGGGCAGATCATGCCTGCTCAACTTGGTTGACTTTTTTGAGTCAGTCACCAGAGGTGTGGATGAAGGCAAGGTGGTTCATACAGCCTACCTTGATCTGGCCAAGGCCTTTGATACCATCCCCCACTCAGGAATCATAGAAAAACTCACTAAGCTAGGCATCAACCCCTATATCACTAGATGGGTTGCAAACTGACTCACAGATAGAACCCACAGTGTGAAAATAGCTGACTCCAAGTCAGACTGCCGACCAGTCATGAGTGGATTCCCACAGGGAACGTTCCTGGGTCCTCTCCTGTTTGGTATCTACTTTTCAGAAGTCCAGGCCAACAAAGGACTCTGGCTGACAAAGTTCACAGGCGATTACAAGTTGGGAGCCATTATTAACTCCCAAAGTGATGTTGACATCCTACAGAAAGGTCTCACTGAGACCAACGACTAGTGTCAGAACTATGCCCTTAAGCTCAATGCCAAAAAATGTTTTGTTATCCCCTCTGGGAAAAACCCAGTTCCTATGAATTACCACATCAATGGTAGTCCACTGAACACAGAAGGCGTTATAAGAGATCTGGGAACACAGGTTGACAGCAACCTCTCTTCTGACCGCTACATTGCCACTGTGGTTAGAAAGTCCTTCTATGTGGCACATCTCATTACTAAGGGTTTTGCATACAGGAAGAATGAGGTCATTGTCCCCCTCTACTCTTCCCTCATTAGACCAGTCATCGAGTACAATGCCCCATTTGGCATGTACCTCACTAGACACCTGCAACAACTGGAGAGGCCACAAAAGTACCTCACAAAAAGAATCCTAGGCCTTAAACACTTGTCCTATATGGACAAACTCAAAATACTCCAGCTATTTTCTGTCTCATATCGCCTACTTAGAGGCGATCTCTGCTTGACTTACAAAGCCACATCTGACCCAGCTCTGTTAGAAATGCTACATCTAAAGAAATCCCAATCCCTCCGCACCACACGCTCCTGAGTCCTCATCCTCATTACCACAATCAACAGAATGTGCTGGAAGGACAGGTTCATAACCCAGAGACTGCCCATGCTATGGACTAGACTTCCCATACATGTCAAGCAGACCACCTCACTGGCCCTCTTCAAGATTATGGCAGGATCAGAGGTTCCTCTGTATGCAAGGCACAGGTTGCCTGTAAGTAGTCTATATGATACAGAGCATAGTGACAGTGATTTCAGTCTCCCCATGTAAGATATGTGCTGAAGACCCTAAATTTTCTTTGAGAGGAAACTTTGAGTCTCTCCAGCTGCTGCAGGTACCTGTTTAGGTAAATACCAAAGAAAGCATTGTACTGTATTATTGGCCTGATGAGGGAACAGTACAGGGTGGTTGTAATTTATTTTGTTCTGGAAGCTATACTTTTGCTTATGAGGTGAGCAACATAGAAGGCCTTCCTTACCACTGTGGAGACATGGTGATAAAACATAAGGTTGCTGTCAAACTGTGTGCCCAAATCTCTCACCACTGATTTAGAGCTTAGAGTGTTGTTATTAATATGGTAATCTGCAAGGATATCGCCTTTGCCAAAGGGGATGATAATGCATGTTTTTGCATTGCATTTAAGACTGTGACTTTGGCACCAATCATTGTTTTGCGCATGTCCTTCTTGTAGAATGTTGACATAATTTGGGGACTCGATGACTGCTCCCAGTTTGCAGACATCAGCAAACTTTGTCAGCCACAGACCTTTTGTTTTTGCCTGTACTTCTGAGAAGTAGATTCCAAATAATAGGGGCCACAGCACTGATCCCTGTGGAACATCACTGGTAATGAGTCCCCTATTTTGACTGTATGTGTACTTTTGGTGAGCCAGGTTGCAACCCACCTGACAGTATATGGGTTGATGTCCAGCTGGGTGAGTTTTTCAATGATGCCTGAGTGGAGGATTGGGTCAAAGGCCTTGACCAAGGCTAGGTAGGCCGTATACAAAAATTTGAAATACCAAACACATGGCTGCATTCTTTTTATGGTTCCACAATCCTTTCACTCTTTTATCATCTGTACTATAAATGTGCTAAGTCCCTGGGCTGGTTAGAATGTATACCATACATGGTTGTATATTGTATTATGTGATTTAACATTAACAACTAAAGTTATCATTTAAAAGGTTAGAAGAGGATTGTGGTAATATTGCTAGTTTTGTTTGTTATTAGATAAAGAAGTACTGAGGACTAGGTAACCAAATCAGTTCATACAAAATTTGTGTTACAATTTCCATTCCTCACAGCCCATCCCTGCCCCTGTACCAAGGCCTATAGCACATCAAATTAAAGCAAAAGTGGTGGCAACAAGGAAGGGTGCAACGGATGCCAATGACAGAACATCCTGCATGCCCCTTTACTCGCAGGACACAAAACCACAAAGTGCAAGGAAACTACAGGAAATCAGACTGTAACATTTGTTATGAAACAGTGAACAAGGCAAGCTTCATTCTAGTTACCCCGCAACTGAGATGAAACAGCAAGTCAGTTTGGTCTGCTTGCAGGGTGAGCAGTCTGTAGCTCTGGGGGAGAAGTATCAACCCTCCCTGCAGTTCACCTTTGTTCTTTTGTGGCAGTAAGTGAGACACGATAACTCTAGTGATACTGGGTCTGAACAAAAAGGCACAGATTTTCACAATGGACTATCAGAAGAACAACAAAGAATTTCTGATGTAAAGTAAACTGAAGCATTCGATAGTCCTCCTCTGAAATCACTGTAGGAAGCTGTGACCTCCCTGAAGATAGAAGCCACTGATTTGGAAGCTAGGTCATGCCAAAACAATCACCAGTGGGAATGCAGAAGAAATTCTGATAATCAAAATTAAAGAAGCAGAACATACGCTATTTAAGCAGTTGCTGCTCTGAACTCATCTAGAAGTACTTATTGTCTGGAAAATCTGAGTGCTATCAAACATCTGTAGCATAGCTCAAAGTGTGTGGATAGCAAATCAACCAGAGATTACTCTGTCAAATGTAAAACTAACCAAGAAGCTAGACTGATGTGCTCTCTCACTGTTCATATTGCGTAACTTCCCTCTGCAGGTAAGAAAACAATGACAGCAAATATCTGTTTTGGCAAATAAGCTTGTATTTAGGACTCTTCATTTTAAGACGTGATTCCTACACATGCTATTGTTTTCTTTGAAAACAAACAGCAATGGACTACATAGTGGTGATAAACTTATTCAAAACACATTTTCTTAAATGGTTGTCAGCACTTTTTTTTGCTAAATAATTGTCGAAGATTTTTTTATTGTGGGGTACCTTTGCATCTAAAAGAAAGAAAAAAATGCAATAAATAAGTTCAAACTGGGAAAATCACCAGGACTGGATGGATACTCCGCTGAATTTTATAAACTATTCTCAGAACCTGTATCAAAAATTCTATTAAAAGTGTACAACTATATAATACAACACAGCATAACAGATATATACATAAATAACTCAAAAACCATCCTTATAACCAAGCCAAATTCTGACCCAACTGATCCATCTAATTACAGGCCAATTGCTCTCATAAATACTGAACTTAAAATCTTAGCTCAAGTTTTAGCTAATCATTTGAAAAATATACTCCCCACTATTATATCCCAAGAGTGATTGGGTTTCATGGTAAATAGGCAAACCTGTGACAATACCCTACTATTGGACACAGCTATTAGATTACTCAAGACAGATAAAAATCCCATATATATTATTACCGCTGACGCTAGCAAAGTGTTTGATAGAGTTAACTTAAGCTTACTACTCAATGTAATGCCTCTATTTGGTATTCCTCAAGAATTTATAAAAAAAGTTAAGGTTCTCTATCAAATGGCTTCCACTTCCATTCAGATAAATAATTGTAGAACCAAACTTATCCCAGTCTCTAATGGCAGAAGACAAGGATGTCCAGTCTCCCCCTACCTCTTTAGCTTTTATCTCACAAAAAAACCTTTCAGCACATTCCAAGATTGCATAACATTAAACTCACGTTCTCGGCCTTTGCTGATGACTTAAATATTTACCTGCAACTTCCCTCAGCTGAGCTCCCTAAAATACTTAAAGCAACCAATAGGTACTCGGAGATCTCCAATTATAAATTAAACCCTAGCAAATCCAATCTCTTTCCTCTAAATCCACTTGGACACAAGGATTACTACTTCCCTGAGAGCAAGATTAAGTTAACCTATCAGAGGAAATATCTGGTAATAATATATACCCAGAACTTTGAGGAAATTATTAAAAATAACTTAAGCCATACGTGGAATGCTATTGATAATGACTTAAATAGATGGACGAACATCAACATGTCTTTGCTGTCAAAAGCAAGTCTAGTAAAGATGAACTTGTTACCAAGAATCCTTTTCCATCTAAATGCTACCTTTTAAATATTCCAAAAAAATTCTTTCTAGATATGGAGAAAAATATATCTAGATTTCTTTGGTATCCTAAATCTACTAGAATTAGATATGATAAAATTGTACTTCCAAAATCTAAGGGTGGATTAGGATTACTGGATTTTAAATTATACTATAGTATTATTACTTCATACAAATTACAACAGTTAATAAATTATGACCCAACTATGAGAATGAGGTCCCCCCTATGGTCAAAAATTTGGTCTCAACAAATTAACGCACTTGGGTACAATCCCAAATCTCTCCTCTTTCTTAACTTAAAACAAAAGTCTGAATATGTAAAGAATTTACATCCAGTTATTAAGCACATGGTAGTAACTACTCAAAAGCTTTTTAATTCAGTACAACTATCTAAGGCCCTCTCCCTCCTGCAGCCCCTTCACCTTAATCCTAATTTGTGGCTAAATGATCAACTTATAAATTTACAAAGGTATCCTTTATTAAGGGACCATACAGTTTGGGAGATCTACAAATGGAGAGAATACGATATAACACAACTTAGAATGCAACTTAATCTTCCAAAGAAATATGTAAGCATTCTTAACTGTCTGTGATATCTCATAAATGCCAAATTCACGCTAGATGACGGTGTTATGCAGGATGTTAATCTATCTCAATTAATTCTCAATAACCTGACGATTAAGGGGTAAACAACTTCTAGAGTATACAAACTGGTAATGGATATAAAATGTCAGAATCTTCTATTATTTTCTGCGTTCTGGCAAGGAAAATCCCAACAAGTTAATGAGCAAAACATAAAGACTGCCATTGAAAATACAGTCAAATTCACTCCATTCAGAAAGCTACTATACACCAAAATAATGATTAATAATGATGCTTACTTCACCCCACAAAAAATTAATAAATTCAGTACTAATCACTCACCTAAATGCCCACACTGTTCTAGTCAATCAGCAGATATCCTTCATGTTATGTGAGAGTGCAGCAAAGTGCATAATCTATGGTGTTCATTAAGAGCTAGGCTTGAAAAAATGGGTTACAAAAAGAGCACCGTGTCATGAGAAATGGCTATACTACACATTAATATAAACAATCTCCCAAAAATCCTAAAGCATGTCCTAATCACAATTTGTGCTCTTATTAAATTCTACACCACAAAGAACTGGACTTTTGCCCCCCCCCCCTTTCATGGGAAGGCTTCAGCAACTTACCCATTAAATACATCTCTTCCCACAAATTACTATACATAACCACCAAACAAACATATTACTGCAAATATTGGGAATACTTGGATGTCATCCTTAAGAGGTGAAAAATATTATTCAATGTTAGAAAAGATCTCATTATAAGGAGCTGGTAGGAAATTTTAATCAGAACTTTTCTTTTTTTGTTTTTTCGTAATTAGCTGACTGCATAAAGATTTATCCTGTATATAGGATACATTCTCTTTTTCCTTATTTTTTAACCCCCCCCCCACCCCATTGGCAATGTCCCATTACTGGTTGTTCTTATAGATCCTCTCTTTTTACTTGATTGGCTTTCTAATAAGTTGGCTGATGTTAGTGTGACGTCTTTGTACATAATGTATATAGGTTGTTGTTATTGTTATTGTTTGTATGCATTGTAAATGCATATTTTTCCACTTGAAATGATGTGTATAATGGAAGTTTATTTTACAATTTCTATTTGAAAAACTGAATAAAGAAATTTTTGAAAAAAAAAAGATTTTTTTATTGTGCCTGCAAAGTATAGTTTACCTTTACATAGAATTTCTGTAAGGTTCTGTGCATTAGGTGCTAGTGTAACCTACAGTATAAGTGATGAATGAAGGAGGGCTGGCAGTATTCTAATGGACAATTTCAAGATAAACCTTCACTGGAGTATCTTTTGCACTGCTGTGAACACAGGGAATGAATGTATAGTATCTAATTGAGGGGTAGTTTCTAAATGTTAAAAGTAATGAATCCTTCAGTTCATCTATGACCACTACAATTCATCAACTCTTAAGACAATCCTTCTATTTGGAAGGGTATTTTAAGCTACTGTCATCATTAGGAAAAATGCAGGTTGAAGTTCAACTTAGCTCTGAAGTTTAAAGTACATATGCTGGGCTTTGCAGTTATTTTTCTTTTGTTAATACATGAGCTGTGCTAAGAATTTATGGGTAGTGGTGACCTGATTCATCATTTGTGACAGTAGAATCTCTCTGTGAAGACTGCCTGTGAGTGGAGGAAGTGGAACATTCAGCTCTATTTTGTGGATGTATTTGTACTTTTTAAGAGAGAAGATCTTGCCATCTGGATCTGGCATGTTGTGCTTTGGGGATGGTCATGCATTAAATGGCTGTCATGTACTCTAGGATAGTATCTAAAGATAAAGGGCTAAGGGGTGGAATGTTGTGTAACTGGTATCAAGCCCCAAGTCTCATGCAAAACACTGAGTGATTAATTTAGGAGAGGTGTAATCTGTACGGATGGCATTTAGTACACTAATCAATATAGTAAAAAGAGAGGGAAGAAGGTACAACAAGGAGGTCTATCATCATAATGTGTGTGTGTGTGTGTGTGTGTGTGTGTGTGTGTGTGTGTGTGTGTGTGTGTGTGTGTGTGTGTGTGTGTGTGTGTGTGTGTGTATATATATATATATATATATATATGTATGTTGTATCTTTCGGCTTTGCCCGGTTAGGGGTCGCCACAGCGGAACTCCAGTCTACTAATGATTGGCAGTAGATTTTTATGTACCGACTTGCCAGGCCTGATGCACAACCTTCAACGAAGGTATGCCCATTCACGTATGTCTCCACACAGAAGACGCTTTAGCTGAGAATCGAACAGGACAACGTCTTACTGTGAAGCGACAACACTACCGTAGCACCACCACCGCAGCTTGTGTGTGTGTGTGTATATATATATATATATATATATATATATATATATATATATATATATATATATATATATATGAATCCCTATCAGATTGCCGAAATTTCAAAAGTCTGAAGACCATATCTCCAAAGTTTTGAAACTCCGAAACAAAAATAAAACACAAAATAATAAAACAAAACAACTTACTTGTATGTTTTTGCAGGGGGGCAAGCCCCACTGCACCCCCACATCCCCTGCTACTTAAATATACCAACTCTGAGATTGCACTACAGTGAGGAAAATGGCAAATCCTGGGTTCTGCCCTATACGGCGATCCGAATACAAACTTTTCAGAGTTTCAAAACTTCGGAGATATGGCCTCGGCCATATGGTCTTCACAGGTTTGAAACCTGGGCAATCTGATAGGGAACCACACATATATATATATATATATATATATATATATATATATATATATATGTATATATACAGCTATGTCATGCTACAAAGCTAGATCAAGCATTATATGAATAGTACTACTCTTAGGGAAAGGGCTCTTGGTAACATAATATGTAGTGCTGGGGTTAGGGACAGGGGTAGGGTTAGGGGTGCCTCACATGGATAAGGGTGAGCAGGGGGAGCTTTACAAGAGCCTGTTCAGTAAGGTATAAAAGGAGGGCTTTTAATACATCTGGGAAATTTAGTATGCTCAGTCTAGATCTACCCCTCTGTAGTTGCACTACAATGGCCATCCTCCAAGCCTTGGGAACACAGGCAGTATGCAGTGTCGAGGCTTAGGATGAAAAGGTATGAGAGGACTGAGCTACAATATGCTTCACATTAACCAGAAGGCAGACAGACCTGGTATCAGGACCAATGCAACTGGTATTAGTAGTTATTGGCAGAATTGAAAGAACTTAGTCTAAGGTGATTTTAGAAGGGAGAGTTTCTGGAGAGGCAGTAAGGAGCAGGAGAATTTGGGCTTGAGTAGGTGATGTGACAAGGACATTAGTAATGACTTCAATATCTGAATAAGTAGTACCATTTAGTATTTCCTCAGAATAATTTAGTGAGGTGGGTCTAACTTTTTCTAATATAGCTGATTTTAATTGCTGGAACCTGTGTTCTGAGTGACTGCCTTCCAGACTATCTGCAAATATACAGAACTGAGTATATATTTTTTTGGTTATAGAGTTTGTTAATTGTTGCTTAGATCTCTGTTGAAACTGTTGTCTCCCTGTTATGAGAGCCTGATCTGCAAATATACAGAGCTGAGTATATTTTTTTGGTTTTAGAGTTTGTACTGTTAGTTGTTGCTTAGATCTCTGTTGAAACTGTTTTGTCCCACCCACCCTATTTTTGGTTTGTAGTTTAAATTTGGTGGCTTTTGCAGTTGCCCGCCCCACTGTAGATTTGATCTGGGACACTCCCCCAGTCATATCTCTTTACCACATTCTGCCTAATAAACTCTTTCTGCACTTGTTTTTAGTCCTTTTTAATTTAATTGCATTTTTTAAACTGTGTTTGGTCTAATATTGCTACATACTCAAGTGTGCTAGCTTGCACTGCATGTGAATTGTTTTTACTACTGTTTTTGCTATTTTTCTGTAAAAAAAAAAAAAAAAAAAAAACTGTAAGCCTGTTTCCTACCTTTCCTGTAACTAGTGTTCCAGATATAGATTTGCTGTATCCAGGACTGTATGTAAGCTTCTGAGCCCCTCAAGCCTTTCTGTGTTAGAAGGAAGCCTTCTAGCTTATCAGCGGGAGTGGTAAGCACTAGGTAACCTGTCTACCACATAAGGAGTGGTTCTGGCCCAGAAATTGTAGTTATTGGCCGTTTGGGCAATCTCTTCCATCTCTCTCAACTTTCTGATTTGCAAGCCTGCATTTGCACTTGTTTCTGTCCTGTAACTCGTCTAGTGCAGATACGGATTCTTAGTTTTAGCACTTAAATTTGCTTATTCATGCTCAGCACTTGTTCAGAACTTGTAAGCACTAAATAAGCTACTAATTACTATAGCACTCAATCTTCCTCATTACCTAGAGGAAAACAGTTTTTGTACTTACTTTTCTCACTTGCTTAGAGAAAAACAGCTCTTGTACTCACTTTCCTCATTTATCTAGAGGAAAGTAGTTTTTTTATTTAGGCATGTCCAAGGGTCAGCTTCCAGTGTTCTCTCCTGTCTAACTGATGAATCTGGACATCTTGAGGCAATGTAGAAATTGCGTCATGTACACAGACAACCCTCTCCTCCTACCACCCAACACTACAACCTGTGAGAGATGCACTTATCTAGCCAGACTGGAGGTAAAGCTCTTTCCAACCAAGACTGAACTTGACAGTCATGAGGAGAAGGTAAACATTTGCACCACACCACACTCAACACATAGTCTCACTAAATCTACACTACCAAAATCCATACATAGTAACACAAAAACATTCGCAGAGGCTCTCAATAATAATCTGTCTAAGCAACAGAGACCTCCAAAGCAGAAACGCAAGCAACCTCCATCCCCCAACACAACCCAACTGACACATAGCCCACAGACTCAGTGTGCCACTCAACCACAGCCAATAAGGCAAAACAACGTACCCAACACACTAGTCATAGGTGACTCTATATTCAGGCACACTGATGTCCCACTCACCAGGCTAAACAAGGAGAAGGTTATTGTCAGCTGCCTGTCGGGTGCCAGGATCCACCACATAACTCACGCACTCAGGTCGCTCCACAACAAGTACAAATATGACTCTGTCATTGTCCATGGTGGAGTGAATGACCTGAGACATACCTCCCTGGACTACATGAAAAGAGACATGGAAGAGCTCTCTGATCTTGTAGCCCAGGCAGGTATGACCCTAGCCCTGAGTAGCATTCTGCCATCGCCCCGAATGATACCACAGTACAAGGACAAAATGATTGACTTCAACAATTGGCTAGGCTTCTGGTGTCATTCTAAGGGGATCCAATATCTGTCTGCTTAGGATGACATGGTCGACAGACCACGATGCTTTGGACAGATGGCCTGCACCTGTCGCCCCTGGGATTCTGGATATTGGCTAAGGCTCTTTCTGCCCCTATAGTGCCTTTTTTAGGCAAGATTCAAATAACAAATTCACCACCGTGACAGGAACAGGCAAGCAAAAACTGAGGGTAATGCTACTCAATGCTAGAAGTCTAAATCTCAAAATGCACTCACTCGTGGCACTCCTTAAAATGGAGAACATTGATATCTGTGCAGTGACTGAGACTTGGTCAAGGGTCCAGAGAGCATCCCTGCACTACCAGGCTATAACTCATACCACACTTTTTGGCCATGTAACCTGGACTGAAACACCAAAGGCGGAGGTGTATCCATATTTATTAAGGATATCCACACCTCCAGGCTAGTTGCTCAGCACAATGCATCCGAGGTTATCCAAGTACAACTAACTCTGGGCAAAACTGCAATCCAAATTGTAGCTTGCTACAGATCCCCCACCATGCTCCAGGATTCCCACTCCTCTTTTCTTGATGTACTGGAAAATATTAGGGTTTAACCAAACACCCTAATAATGGGCAACTTCAACTACCCCATCACTAACTGGGAAAACTACTTGTGTATCAAATCCTTAGCTCAACACTTTCTGGAATTCATAAACTCCAATGCCCTGGATCAACTTATCCACCCCCCCACCAGGGGCAACAATATCCTAGACCTAGTCATTACCAACATGAGTGACCAGTGTTCCACACCTAAAGTCAGCTCCTTGTTGGTTTGATCCGACCATAAGCTAATCACCCTTGATATCCACATCCCGCCCCCACCCCAATTAAAGAAACCACGGTAAAAAATGTAACCAAAGCCAACTTCATGCTTCTTAAGACAGAAGTGGTGAACTTCATGACACCCATGCAGATGAACAATACAGGTACAACTGCTGAATCCTACAAAAATGCACTCTAAAAGCACTTACACGAGTGCATGGATCAGTGCTATCCCAAACAAAATGAAGACGCTATCCTCCAAAAAAAAGGAAGCCAATCTGGTGGTCCCCTGCCATAAACAAACTGTACAACAGAAGGAAGAAACTGTTGCAAAAGAGAGTAAAATCCCATGAGTGGAGGAGCTCCCTGGTCAGCCTCAGTAAGAAGCTGAGATCCCTTATAAGATCCTCCAAAGCTAACTACAAAAACAAAATCACCACTAATTCTAAGGACAACCACAAAGCATTCTATAGCTATGTCAAGAATCTCGATGGCAACACCCAGATCTGCTCTGAGTTACAGCACAAAGGCACGAAAATTACAGAACCAACTGATATTGCCAACATCCTGGCAGATAGGTTCACTGCTAACTTTACCCCCTTCTCACCCCCTAAAGGGCCCATATCTATACAGGAAGAATGCAGAGTCCCTGTAATCACAACTACGGAGGTAAAAACTGCACTCTCTAAAGCCAAAAACACAGCATCCATGGGACTGGACAACATCCCAGGCTGCGTTTTACACGAACTTCAGAATGAACTGGCTCCCCACTTAAGCACCATGTTCAGTAATAGCCTCACATCAAGCTTTGTGCCCACTGAATGGTGCACAGCAACAGTTATCCCACTCCACAAAGGGGGAGCCACCACTGATCCCGGGAACTATCGACCTATTAGCCTGACGAGCCTGGTCTGCAAGGCCATGGAACGTATCATCATGGAACTCATAAACAAAGACATTGGTAACCTCCATACTCTGGATCCCACCCAGTTCGGGTTTGTGAAAGGCAGATCATGCCTCCTGAACTTGATCGACTTCTTTGAGGCAGTCACCAAAGCTATAGATGAGGGTAAGGTGGTTCATACAGCCTATCTTGACCTCGCCAAGGTTTTCGACACCATTCCCCATTCTGGAATTATAGCTAAACTCACTAAACTAGGTGTAAATCCCTATATCACAAGATGGGTTGCCAACTGGCTTACTGACAGAACCCACACTGTAAAAGTTGCAGACTCCAAATCTGACCTCAAAGCAGTGACAAGTGGAGTACCACAGGGTTCTGTCCTGGGACCTCTCCTGTTTGGCATCTACTTCTCTGAAGTACAGGCTAACAGAGAAGGCCTCTGGCTAATGAAGTTCGCAGATGACTGCAAACTAGGAGCCATAGTCAAGTCCCCAAATGATGTGGACATCCTACAGAAGGGCCTCGCTGAGACAGATGCCTGGTGTCAGACCCATGGCCTCAAGCTCAATGCCAAAAAGTGCAGTGTCATCCTCTTTGGTAAAAACTCTGTACCCATGAACTACCACATAGGCAGCAATCTACTTAACACAGAATGTGTGATAAGAGACCTTGGGACCCAGGTGGACAGTAGTCTCTCCTTTGATAGTCACATCACCACAGTAGTCAGGAAGTCCTTCTATGTGGCACACCTCATCATAAAAGGGTTCTCATCCAGGAAAAAAGAGGTCATTGTTCCCCTCTACTCAACACTTTAGATCCATTATAGAGTACAATGCCCCTTTTGGAATGTACCTCACAAGACATCTGCAGCAGCTGGAAAGGCCACAGAAGTACCTCACAAAGAGGATTACTGGCCTCAAACAAATGCCCTACACTGACCGCCTCAAAAAACTCCAGCTTTACTTCGTAGCATATCACCTACTCTGAGGTGATCTCTGCCTAGCATATAAAGCTATGTCAAACCCAGAGCTGTTGGACATGCTACACCTAAAGAAATCCCAATCCCTCTGATCTACATGCTTTTGGGACCTAAACCTTGTCACTACAATAAACAGGACATGCTGGAGGGATAGATTCCTGTCCCCGAGTCATCCCATACTCTGGAACAGGTTACCCATCTATATCAAGCAAAGTTCTTCATTAGCACTCTTCAAGAAAAATCTTGATGAGTGGATGGGAAATAGGAAATACACCCCGGGGATCACTTCTGTGTCTCTGATCGACAGTGGCACAGGAAAATAACTTTCTTGGGTGGCGTAAGCCAGGGAACCTTGTTGGCTATGCATAGGTAGGCCCCTATGAACCTATGAAAACACCTTCATCTTTGATAACAAAAACAACTTTAAGTTCTTAATTGACCTTACAATTCTTAATGATCTCTTGTGAATTTTCCTAACCAAATTCATTTACTTAAGACTTATATTTATTGACAGATAACCTAATAAAATGGTAGATGATTGCAAAATGAGACATTACTTATGACATAGAGGGACATAAGCAAACACACTGTATACAGTAGATCACTCTGTCAGCCCTCTCAGAATTACTTGTGTACTCTATACAAGAACTATATTTGTCCACCATCCTTTATTTATTATGCGACTTTTACCACTCCCTTTTGTATACTACCTGTCACATTGTGAACTTGGGATCACTTTAGGTCAAATGCCCTTTACCCATGGACACTTCCACTACTACCAGCTTTTTCCTGCATATTGTGTAGCACATGCACCACTGCCCATCACCATCCAGCCTTCTTGGGTACAACACATGCTCTCTAACGCCTAGTAAGGACTTAATGTTTCAAAGGCCTAGTGGGACTAACCGGGTCAATAAACATAATTAAGCAAATAATAAATAAAAATCAACATTCATACTTAAATCCATCATAACAATAATTCTTAAATACATAATAATTGTTGCACTCTGTGCTTCAAAGTGTAAAGGCATGGACAGCTCTTCTTCAGGCCCACCCAAGCCACCCTCCCTCCTTAGCCATTATGTCTTATATACTGACTCAGGCCACTACTGTTACTTGAACAGCCATTAGAAACTGTCACATAAGATCTCATCATCAAATGCTATGTCATAAACCTAGGCCACACATATCAGTAATCCTTTTTATGCTTGTATGCATACTGGCCAACTCCACTATATTCATATATTTAAATTTGTTAACTGCTGTGTAGCAGTGATGACAAATGATAAATGTAATATATGCATAGTAGCATATGCTGTCCTCGTTTAGTTTGTAAAATGTGGATTATTGCATAACAAATTAAATTTAAATTCAACTTGTATCACAAACAAAACGTAACACCATTCAGTTAATTCCTCTGACAATATGTTTCAAACAACAAAGAAGAAAGAAACTGTTATTTAGCTTGTGATAGCCAAGTCCAATATGGAGTTATTAGAAAAGGTGGCCTTGGTGGACAAGCCCTATAGAAAGTTATTAGAAAATATGGCTCATGTAATTTTATGCCCTTTCCATCAATTATTTTACTCTCTGAAGACATGCGCCCCCAACCCAAGCCCATATGCCAGTAATAATATTTTCATTGGACTAACAAGAATGTGTTAGAAACAAGACATGCCAAACTTGCTATTATTGCTACCACTTTGGGCTTCAATTGAGAAACTCATTTCAGCAAATTACTTCTAACAAAAAACTTCTAACAATTAGCATCACACAATTATATTGCCATCTCAGAGTGCAAGCACCCTGTTCTTGCATTTCAGACTGTTACACTCTTGCTTGCATAGAATCCCTTAGGAAATGTGCCTGCAGTCTAGAAATATAGCTTCCTAAAGAAGTGTCCTGCAATCTGGAAACATGGCTTTGTGACACCTCTACATAAAGAGAACATTTTGACTGCTGTTAGAAGCTATAACTCTACTACCTGTTTTTTGTCATCTCAAAAAAAAAAAAAAAAAAAAAAAAGAACTCTAGAGCAATGCATACCTGCTCACTGCCTCCTAACCCTCATGTCTAGTGCATGACATGGGTTTAGACCTGGTCATGATACAAAGACAGTTCTGCTTGATATCCCTGAACACCTTCACATGCACATTAATTGCAGCAATGTTAATGGATCATTATTCTTGGGCATCTTTAACGGTTATGATATTGTCAATCAGCACCACCTTCTGAAACTTTTAGCTTCATCTAGGCTTTCCCCAGTGTCAGCTGCTGGCTCAGCAGATACCCTGAAGGGAAGGCAAAGTCCATCACATGATATCATGTAATTTTCCCCCTGCTGTTAACTCTAGGTAGTCTGGTAGCTGTTGTAGAGAGTTAAGGCTATTAGATGTGGTTCCTGTGGTACAAGGTTTGATTCCTTCAGCTATCATTTCCCTACTGTGTGACTGCGAGCAAGCCAGTTAACCAGACTTTGCACCTAGGTCACCCCTAAAAAGGGATTATGTGTCCAGTGGGCCTACTTGGTAAACAAATGAGTATTATAATTATTATTATTATTATTATTATTATTATTATTATTATTATAAGTGGTGAACAGGACTTGTTGTTTGGCTATTTACTCAATTAATTCAACATAACAGAATGCTAAAATTATGCCAGAGTGGTTTGGTATGCTGGTGACTCAGTCATCTTTCTAGCAGATGATATTGTCTCTGTCATTTACTGTAAACTTCAGAACATTTTCAAAGCCATACAATCCAGGCTTACCTGTTCTGAGATATAGTTCTACTCTAACAAAATTAAGGCTATGCTTTTTACTTGTAAGGAACCCAAAAATGAAAAGGGTGATCCTATTATCTCCTAAGCACAAAATCTATCCATATAGTTTTTTGATTTTTTTTTTTCATGACTGACATAATTATTTAAACTAAACTGCATGGACTGAACATTAGTGATTAGCTAAACTCTGATAAGCATATAAGTGCTGCACTAATTTGGACAAATCAACAACTACTCAAGCATCTCCACAGGTTTAGGGCCTTTATTGCCCCCATTTCCTGACTCTTGACTCTCTTCTGCATTATGGCATTCCCTTCATCCATTTTCTAATAAATGCATGCATTCACTTGCCTTTCAGTCTCCTCTTCTTTACAATATACAGCAAGATTAGAAGAGAATTTGTTCCTTGAAATTTCAACAAACAGTGGTTTGAGTTCAAACAACATCCATCTCTAATTCAGCTAAAAACTGCCAATAATCTATGTTCCTTACCTCTCACCGGTTCATATCCTGGAATGGATTAAACCAAAATAGCCACCTTAGGTTGACTCACAGGCTTTCCAGAGCTGCACTTAAACTCTTGAATACATCTAGTGATTCTTGCTTCTTAGTCCATGTTGGCAAGCTCTGTAAGAGCATTCCACTTACCATGTAGCAAATGTCTTCCAACTACATTAAAGTATTATTGAAAGACTACATTCTCACGAACCAGACTTCATTGTGGAGTTATATGAAAATGTTCTGCATGCAGATGCATGCTCTTTTTGAGCCATTTAAACTATGTAAGCTTTGAATTATACATAACTTGTTAACGTTCAATGAAAAATAATATGTGCAGTGATTTAGGTAACAGCGAGAGGGAAGAATATGCCCTCCACATACGCCAACTGAGTCACAGACTTCTTTTAGCACACACACACACACACACACACACACATACATATATATATATATATATATATATATATATATATACATAAATGTATTCTCATTAGTTTGTCACTCGTAGATGGGATCTTCCACAGCATCCACAGTATCTGTAGAGACTTCTCAGTAACTCCTTCTAAATTTGTTTATATTGCTTAATGTACTATTACTTGCATTTATTTTTTGAAACATCTAAATTCTCTGGCAGACGACCTTTTGTACTGTTTTCACATAACTTGCTTTATAGCACTGAATTGAGTTTCTGAGCTTTAATTGAGTTTACGCAGTTTAATTTGCTTTGAAGTGCTATATCAGGCCTACAGCCTTCCTCCTAACATTTCCTGCAAAATATTTATCTGTGTTTGAATCTTAGAATATAAATCCCTAGAAATGCATATCTTTACTAGATGTTTCAGGGTTGTCTTACACACACGTTTTTTGCATTACATTTATAAATATTGAAATGCTGAATTGGAAATTTGTGGGGTCGGGAGTATTTTTCAGTTTTTTGTTTGACTGCACTGTAAGTCACTATTTCAGGCTCAAAATGAATACTCACATCTCATTTAACTTGATGCTACTATTCAACCACAAACATCTAAAACACTAGAAGATTGTTAGCCAGCACAGTGGTACTCCTAAGGTTGCAAAACACACACACACACACACACACAAATACACATACACACACACCACACACACACACACACACACACACACACACACACACACACACATCACAGACACACACACACACACACACACACACACACACACACACACACACATACACATATACACAGAAGTTAAGAACCCTTATACCCTGTAATGTGGGGGCATGCCCCCACACGCCAAACTATATACATATACATATAATGTTTGCCATCAAAATTTCAAAGGCTCATTAATGAAAATCGTATGATCGAAAGTACATTTTCAAAGTTTCAGAATGCTGAACTGGAATAATATGAAATCATAATAATGAAAGTAAAGCTTGATTCATTATTATGAGTTCAGCATTCTGAATGGAGATCATGGTAAAGTGAGGATTTATTTATTTATTTATTTACATTTGTTTACCGCGAAAGTCCGACTGGGCCAGAAGCCTATTTTCAGTGGAGGCCCAGGGAAAAAAGCTCCACAGAAATACAAGCAATATACAATAATTAGATAGTACAACAGTATACATACAGTAAGATGCAGAATGCATATCTTCTAGTTAGTCTATACAAAATAGTATTCAATACAGTTTTCTAGTAGATACAGGTTCAAAAAGAAAAACACAAGCATTTCAGTGAAGATCACTGTGAGAAAAAATAAAGTTAGTAGTGTGTACATATTAAATAATAGTTATGACCAAATGACATTTCCTATTATATATATTTATTTTTGAGTAGTAATAAACACTGAGGAGAGAGAGAAAATGAGGTAAGGAGTAGACAGTATGTTATACGGGATGAGGGAGTTTACCCTTTTTCTCAATGTTGTGTGATCTTGGAATTGGTATATATAATTTGCAGGGGTGGTATTGGAGTCAAAAATGTAAAAGGACATATGGACTTTTAAAACCAGAAGTCTGGTATGTCAAATGTGGTTCGTCGTGTTTATGATGTTCGACATTTAGGCTAAATTTGGCTTTTGTTTTAGGAATTTTAGTTTGTTCTTTTGATAGCAAATTATTTGCCTTCAATATTTTGATGGTAAACCTACTTATACATATGCATATATTTCAAGCTAGCAATCTAGCTATACCAACTCTGCACAAATTCACCTTCATGTTCTTTTCCACAACTATTTGCAATGATGGGACACTGAAAGTCATTCAGTATCAACATTAAGTGCACTTATCAACTAACCAGCAATAAACAGTAGAGATCTACAATATTTCATTTCACATATTCAAGAAAATGTCGCCCAGCCGTATGTAATATAATATTTCTTCAGCTTTCGCTCTTTTCTGATATTTAGTGCTTTTAAGTCATTGTCAAATCTGGACAGCCACATTGGTCACAGATGACATTCTGGTAGACTTTGAATGTGGAGTTCTGCTTTAACAAATCACTTTTCAATGCAGTTGAATAACTTTATTCAAGCTCTGGCTACTGCCTCAACTCCATCACAGACATTCTTATGTGCTTAAAACTATTTTTTTAACAGATTGAGTTTTATAAATGTCTGCACAGATAAATACTTGTGTTATAGATTTCAGTTCCTTAAGTATGTGAACTTTGCATTAAAATATTAGCCACTGAATTCTGGATTAATTTTAGAAATCTCTAACAATAGAAAGAAACTCCTCCTGTTGTCTCAACAAGAATACATGTTTTATCATAAAAACAGTTGAGGGCTTTCAACCTATAACAACAAATAGATTTTATCAAACCTGTTAAAAATATCTCAGCCTCACTTTAAAACTGAGTTTCAGTCATGCAATCAGTATTAGCCGATCAAAATCAGCAAATAAAATTAGCATGCACAAAAATTTAAAGTGATAAAACACACACACATATATACATATACAGTGGATATAAAAAGTGTACACACCCCTGTTAAAATGCCAGGTTTTTGTGATATAAAAAATGAGACCACAATAAATCATTTCAAAACGTTTCTCACTTTTAATGTGACATATAACATGTACAATTCAATTGAAAAACAAACAAATCTGTTAGGGGAAAACATATAAAAAATAAAAAACATACAATAAGCTGGTTGCACAATTGTGCACACCCTTAAACTAATACTTTGTTGTCTGTGCGCACCCTTAAACTAAAACTTTGTTGAAGCACCTTTTGATTTAATTACATTTAGTCATCTTGGGTACACACCTGCCATCAATGAAAGAGACTCTGATTAACCCCAAATAAAGTTCAGCTGTCCTACTAGGATTTTCCTGACATTTACTCAATTGCCTGTTACAGCAAAAGTCATGGTTCACAGAGAGCTTACAAAACATCAAAGGGATCTCATTGTTGAAAGGTATCATTCGGGAGAAGGGTACAAACATTTCCACAGCATTGGATATACCATGGATCACAGTGAATACAGTCATCAAAAAGTGGAGAAAATATGGGACAACAGTGACATTGCAAAGAGCTGGATGGCCCTCCAAAACTGATGAAAAGACAAGATGAAAACTAGTCAAGGAGGCTGCCAAGAGACCTACAACAACAGTGAAGGAGCTGCAGGAATTTCTGGCAAGTACTGTTTGTGTACTACATGTGACAACAATCGCCTGTATTCATATGTCTGGACTATGAGGTAGGGTTGCAAGATGGAAGCCTTTTCTTACACAGAAAAACATACAGGCCCAGCTACAATTTGCAAAACAATACCTCAAGTCTCCCAAAAGCATGTGGGGAAAATGTCTTATGGTCTGATGAGACCAAGGTTGAACTTTTTGGTCACAATTCCGAAAGGTTTGTTTGGGGCAAAAACAACACTTCACATCACCAAAAGAACACCATCCCCACAGTGAAGTATGGTGGTGGCAGTATCATGCTTTGGGGTTGTTTTTCTTTAGCTGGAACTACGGCTTTAGTCAAGGTGAAGGGAATTATGAACAGTTCCAAATACCAGTCACTTTTCGCCTAAAACCTTCAGGCATCTGCTAGAAACCTGAAGATGAATTTCACCTTTCACACGACAATGACCCCAAGCATACATCCAAATCAACAAAAGAATGGTTTCACCAGAAGAAATTTAAAGTTTTGGAATGGCCCAGCCAGAGCACAGACCTAAATCCAATAGAAAATATGTGGGGTGACCTGAAGAGGGCTATGCACAAGAGATGCCCTCGCAATCTGACAGATTTGGAGCACTTTTGCAAGGAAGAATGGGCAAATATTACCAAGTCAAGATGTGCCATGCTGATAGACTCCTACCCAAGAAGATTGACTGCTGTAATTAAATCAAAAGGTACTTCAACAAAGTATTAGTTTAAGGGTGTGCATACTTATGCAATCAGCTTACTGTGCGTTTTTTATTTTTTATATTTTTTCCCCTAACAGATTTGTTTGTTTTTCAGTTGAATTGTACAGGTTATAGGTCACATTATAGGTGGGAAAAGTTTTGAAATGATTTATTGTGGTCTCATTTTTTTATATCACAAAAAACTGGCATTTTAATAGGGGTGTGTACACTTTTTATATCCACTGTGTGTGTGTGTGTGTGTGTGTGTGTGTGTGTGTGTGTGTGTGTGTGTGTGTGTGTATACATTTTAATTTCATCTCTGACAATATAAAAACATAGCCATTAGTACACCAATACAGAGAATGCCATCTAGTAAGGCACTGTTCGAATTGTATAATTGTATAAGTGGGACTCAAATCCAAGACCTCTAGCATACTGTGCTCATGTCACTGCCACTGGACCAGCAACAGCATCCAGGCAGATAGGTGCTAATTTTATTATTACTATAGTTCTATGATTCTAACAATGTTTAAGCATGTGTGTGTGTGTGTGTGTGTATGTGTGTGTGTGTGTGTGTGTGTGTGTGTGTGTGCGTGCGTGCGTGCGTGTGTGTGTGTGTGTGTGTGTGTGTGTGTGTGTGTGTGTGTGTGTTTGCAATTTGACCTTAATCACCTTGCTGGTGGTGGTTTCCCACCTAAAAGTACAAGGCTCTTAAGGGAAAACTCACCTCCTGGAAATTGTGTTTTTTGACCCGGAATTTTTCAGGTAGGACATTCACTATAGTTTTGCATTGAGTCTCTTGCTTATGAATACTATCCCTAACCAGGAAGGAACACTAAGCACTGAGATGTGTGAATACTTTGAAATGTGTACACAGTAATGGATTTCAGCACATACATAATACCAAGGGAATGATGTATAGAAAACTGGCTGTGAAAAAAATAAGACCGTGTTAAATGATTTAGATGTGTAATATGTAAAGGAAATTAAGACCACCAAACCATGTCTGAAAGCAAAGCCACTCTTGTTTAGCTATGACAACCTTTCATTTAAAATAAAAAATGCTCTATATTTATCACGTGCATCAGAATCCATTTATTGTGTGTTTGAAGTGCTACAGTGTCAGTGTTACAAACCTCTTTGTGTACTAGCATTTCAAACTATTCATGACATTCTTTACAAAAAATGCTGAAAGATACACTCATTGGTATGCCTGTGCAAGACTATACAGTAATGAATGACGACGTAGTAAAGACACTAACATAAGTGATGTCTTGCAAACTGAAAAAAAAAAACTTAAAAAGGTTGCATTATAAGATCTTAAAAAGATTTTAAAGCACTTCTGAAAATATCAGAACACTGGTTTTCAGAAACATATGAGCAATTCCTGAAATGGCTTTCTGTGCAGCCTAATTTTCTGCACTACATATAACACATTTATATTCCATTTTACCTATCTGACTACAAATCAATACAATAACTTTATACTCAAAGCAAACTATAAACATTTTAGGTTAAATAGCATGTGTATCTGCAGCTTTGTTTTTTATGCAGTAAGAATGGTTGCATAAAGCAATACTTGTCATATTAGGTGTCATTTTTGGCCATTTGTCGAGGTACAAGTACAGCACATAGAATTTAAACATCTTATGAATGCATGTAAAAATCTCTTGTCTGTCTGTCTGGCATAATATGACATGATACATTGTACAACATTTGATATGTTATTCAAACAGATATCTGTCTTCCATCACCTGATTGTGCTAGTCTTTGCCCAAAGCACATCTTAATGTAACATTTGTTTAGTATGTAAAGTGATAACATAAGACAGACATTTTTTATTAATCTTCTTCTTTCGGCTGCTCCTGAATGACTGACTTTATACTACAATTTTACCAATTACTAGTGCAATTTTAGAAAACTACATACCATGCAAAGTGACAAATCATTCAGTCTGAAAACAAATGTGTTCAAACCTCACACTGCAATATAGCATGTGACAATAAACACTTATGCCAAATGACCACTTTGAACCAAGAAGACTGAATCTTTTTAGCATATATAGACCTTAAAAGCTTAACGATCAAGGGCAAAAATTATTTTTTGGCATTCAGTCCAATGGAATGACCACCACAGTCCCCAGATTTCAGTTGTTTGGTTTTATATCAGAGCTGCCTTTAAAGGTGAAGAATAACACAGAGCATCTTCCATAAACATGTATATTGCATGCAATATTGAGGATTGTCAAATCTGGTCCATGCCATGAGCAAAATAATCTCCACTGGTGCAGTACTACAGTGAGTGTCTTAGACTCTGATGATATTATTTTGCTTCCTTTTGAAGAGGACCATCGCAGTGCTTCCAGTCAATTAATTAAGGCCTACTGCCTCTATACCTTTTAACAACACTCAGCAGAGTTCATCTGTTTAACTCATATTGTGAAAATGTCAAAGTGTTTATACATGCACCATAGGTCAAATGCTATAAGTGATTTTACAGAACTGAGCATACACCTGACTTGGAGCTTCCACTTGAAGAGCCACCCCCCATGGATTCCCGCCTGGAAGGATCATTGAGCTCATCAAAAAGTCCAGTTTCTATCATTTCTTCTTGCCAGGGAACTGGAACAGCACCAGATGCAAATTTCTTAAAGAATTTCTTGTCTTTCTCATCAAAGTCTATGCCTCGCACTTCTGAGAAGTCAGCAATATCTGCAACGTCTTTTGCATATACAACAGAAGGGTCAGGCACAAAAGGCGGGTCAATGAGGCCAGCCTCCAGTCTCTGGAAGTTGATTGTTTTAAAGAATGGATGTTTTCGAGGGTCATCATCTGGTCCCCTGTAATACAAACAACAGAGATGTTAGGTAAGTTACTTTGATGGAAACATGAAAATATAATTACAGTCAGTGAGAAGAATTTTTATATTAAATCATCACAGTGTTGCAAGTCATTTATTTCTGTCCCTCAGATCATATATATTGAATTTTTGCCTCTTTAAATGTAACTCTTATGTTTAATAGACTATTAATATGTGCAACAAACTGAGATGCTGTGGTACTGCTCACTGCCTGTCATATATAGACAGTCTCCTATTGCAAGCTCACTGCAAATAAAACATAAACAATAAAAAGAAATTTACTGGAATGCAATTTAAAAATTTTTGACTGAAAGCAGAGGACACAAATATTATGCTTAAGTTCAGATAATAACCAATGTTTCTCATTTCTGGGGCTTTCCTGCAGATATTTAGATATTTGTTTAAACATCTCTGACTTCAGACAGCATTGATGCCATTTCTGAAGGAGTGCAGCAAATACCAGAATGCAGCCATCCCAGATGCATATATGGTGAATTACATTAGCATTCTTGGGGACATTTGAACCCCATTCCAATGCTTAATCATGTATCTGACACTAGACACATTAGCAATTACGTGGATACATCAAGTGCCTTCTAACCATGGTCTGCAAACATGCATTCTTCATACTGACAATATATGAATAGAATATTTCAAGTTGGTAACTCATCAAAAGAGGCATACAGCATCAGAGGTGAAGGGAGACATAGTTTATTTCCAAAGCTGAGAATTACCCTTTTCTCTGAGATTATATGACCTCAGAGTTACTATGTTTCAATATGGTAATGTGTGGGGACCCCCTTCCCCATTAAAGCCTAGGGCTACTTTTTTTTCTCAAAAAAGAAAGTACTCATTGAATTTACATTCATTGAACTAATGCCACTGAATGAAAATCCATTGTCATAATGTTCTTAAAATTATCTCTACGGCGTATTTCCCAGTGCATCTACAGAAGTAACAACAGGTTTTGGAGCCATGAACCTACATGCACTCCTTAGAAATTGGTAGTGCTAGTAGTTGGTGGGGGCATGATATCTAGTCACTGCTAACTAGTGGTGTGCCTGGTCATGCCTCAGAAAATATATTGCACCAGGCATTACCCACCATTTAGCATTTATGTCAGTGCACTCTTGACTACTGTTCAAAGTGAGATGCAAGTTACCTGAAAGAGGTTAATGACTTTCCTCCAACACTATGACAAAACGAAGCTGCAATGCATTACAAGTATTCAGAATAATGTATTAAATGTATAGTTCATTGTTCTATATGCTTATTTTCTAGTGAAGATGACAGGAAGAAAGCCAGTCTGATGAAGCTGATGTCCATTCATGGTGGTAAAGGTATTGCTTTCAGGAGGTCTGATTTTATTAGTTGTCTTATCAGCCCACTTTAGTGTTGGACACAGATATGAATGCTCAGAAAACTTTGAGGGAGAAAAAGAAGTTGTGCATTTGAAGAAGTTTTACTTGCACTGAATTTATTGTACACAGAGAAGTAAAATCTAAATATAATACAGTTTGTGCGTCGGCAGTGCAAAAATATAATCTGAAGTCTTTTTTAACAAATGTCAAATAAAAATAAATAAATTTTTATTTGTATTACTCAACCAGGTTATATTGCTAAGAAAGTGCTGGTCGTCTCCGGAAAATTCAGAAAAATTATTACTGTCAAACACTTTACCAAGCAATATGGGGCAGTTTGGGGGAGTTACTAATTTTTTATGCATTTCATGTTAAACTTTGTTACCAAGTGAAACTTTACAAATTTGATCACAAACTAGAAGAAACAATTAACCTTATATTACTCTACTGTATACATATATACATATTTTGTCTAGTGCATGTATGCATGCCTGCATTTCAGTTGTCCCACTCCTTGTCCACAGTACATTAGATATTTATTTTGATATTGTTTCGATCAAATGGGCTCCATTTATTACATTTATTATTACCACTATTGTTTTTTTTTTACTTACTATATTAATTTGCTTATTCAAGGTCTAGGGCAGACCAAAAAAAAAACAGTCAACATATGTTGCTGTTATCAGAAATGAAGCAATGAATTCACAGTTCACAAAAGAGGATTTACCAGACCTTGGTGAGATGTAAATGCATGTGGGGGGGGGGGGTCCCTCTTTCTGAAATTTGGTGACACTGGATTTCTGTAAAATGATGGGCAGGAGTAGGGGAGCAGAACTACTACTGATGTGAGGGACTTTGTTCTCTACAAAGTGAATAAATTAAAAACTCCTGATGGTGTTTTAAGGGAAATGCTTTTGACTAATTAAGCTATGTGAAATATCATTCAGTTAACTGTGCTTTGTGGAATTGTTCCTAACTCATTTATTTGTTAAGAGAGTGGTATTATTTCTTAGTGTGACTCTAGAGTTATCTTTTTCCAAGTTTTTTAAAAATAACTTTATTCAGTTATCACTTGTGATATATTCAGACTTAGATTGATTTAAAAATAATCAAATCATATTCAAACGTTCACACTTACAAACATTACACATAACATATATTGTTCTATACGATGTAATCAAACTAACATTACATAGATTGTTCAATTCCTGCCTTCTCTTCAAGCTCACTCCTCCACCAAACATTTTTCTCCATGTATGGTTCCCATTTTTTTCTGTGTAATTTACTTCTGCCCTTTTCTAAAGACCTTACTTTTCTATTATCTCTGTTACAATAGTCATTACTTCAAGTATGGCTAATTTAGACTTTGATTTCCTTTTCCTAGTAAATGCTTTTTTTGGCAGCCACCATATCCTTTTCCAGTTTGATCACAAACAGGAAGAAGCAATTAACCTTACATTACTTTACTAGTTTTATCTAGTGTATTTCATTTATTCGTTCAACTTCAGACAACAAATATAATTCTAGCAAGAAAAGAAAGTCCTCCTTCATCTATATCCACCAGGGCTGGGGTATCTGTTTTTTTCAATTTTCTTGACTCTTCCTCAGATCTTTGTCAGACTGTTTTTTTTTTTTTTTTTTTGCTTCTGTTTCACACTATCTATTTCCTTTTCTCTTCTGCGGCTGGACTAGAAGCAACAAAATGGCAACACATCCTTATTATTTTTTAATTCTTTCTGCACATGTATTTATACTCATTATACTATCTGCAAATTACATTTGAAGCTTCTGCTGTGTAAATCTAATGTATCAGTGTTTATTAAAAGGCATGTGCCTTTTCCAGACTATGTCTTGAAACTTCCAGGTTGTGGCTGAAATGAGTCCTTGTATTTATTAACTCATTTAACAAATAGCAACAAACCAACCAATGCTTGAAAGATACTTCTGCCAAAGATAATATTGAGACTTCTGGTCACCTACTACTGACCTAAAAAAAATGGACGCATCTGTAAGTAAGTACATGAAATCATGGAATGTTAACAGGCAATGTTTATCTTTCTCATTTTTCATTCTCTCTCTCTCTCTCACTGTCTCTTCAGGATTTGTTTTGGGGAGAGGTAGATAAACTAGGAGGAAGTAGCTCTTAAACCATCCTGTTCAAATATAGACATATTATGTTGTCTAATGTTTAATGTTTAAAACTGTGATAAAGTAAAGACCAGCTGAGACTCTGCTACTGAAAGAACATCTGGAAGAACACTATTATAAGCACACTTGGGTGATGCTGTTATTTCATCTGTACCTAAAAATAAAGGATAAATTAAATCTGCATATTTTATTGTTAGACTAGACACTTTATAATACACAATGTTTGCATATTGCCCTGCGTCATAAGTTTTTAAATAGGGGTACCCAAAAAAAATGTTAAAGAGAAGTTTTATGAAGTTTTTAATTTAAGGAAAAATTGTGAAAGAGCTCCAAAAATAAAAGAAAGTAATAATATAAATTATAGCACATCTATGCTATTGACCAATAGTGTAGATGAAAGGGCTATTATAATATAATATCTAAAAATTGGAATATCTTAAGCAGTTTTCCAGAAGTGAAGCAAATAGTAGTTGAAATACCATTATTTGTTTAGAAAAGGGGCAAGAGTTTTGAAAATTTCTTTCAGTCAAAATTGAGCATGTTATTGTTGTATCTTTCTGCTTTTCCCGGTTAGGGGTCACCACAGTGGAACTCCGGTCCGCTAATGCTTGGCAGTAGATTTTTACGTACTGAGTTGCCAGCCCTGATGCACAACCTTCAGCAAAGGTACGCCCATTCATGCATGTCTTCACACAGAAGACGCTCTAGCTGAGAATCGAACAGGACAACGTCTTACTGTGAGGCGACAACGCTACCGCAGCATCCCCACCGCAGTTCAGTCAAAATTGAGCATACCTAGTGTTAAACTTAACAATACTGGTATGTTTAAATGTTTTACTTGCAGTTATTGTCAATATTCATACACAGGGATTATGAATTTAATAGTTAATAATATGTATGGCAAAATTAGAGGCTGGTTTTCATGTAAATCCAAATTTGTTGTGTATTTAGCATTATGAAACTCTTGTACTGCATTTTATGTTGGGAGAACTATCAGGGAACTGTTATACAAAAGGATTAATGAACATAAATGTGCTGTAATGACTGGTGATGACAAAAATGCATTTAGCAAACATTATAAAAAAGGTAGATTTTAAGTTTGTAGTTTTAGATCAAGTGCAAGGTTTTGAAAATATGTTTAATGCAGAGGATGAACTGGATTGGAGACAATACTTGTGGCAGATGAAATTAAATGCATGTTACCCTCTGGGTCTTAATGAAAAGGTTTATTTAAAAAGAAAAGGTATCAAACGTTAATTGATTAATTGAAGCATGTGATCTGAATTTGGTTTAAATATTGGTGTTCTTGTTTGTTTTATTCAGTCTAAAGAAGTCTTGGGAAGCAAGATGAAAGCACTTACTGAATGGTAAATGCTCAATTAAAGTTTTTATCTTTTTGCTTTGTCCTTTTTCTAAAGCATTTTGTTATTAGTTACGGCTTTATTTTCCCCTTTATGATCAGTAACATTTGTATATTATTAGTCACTAATAACATCATCCTGTTCACCAAATACATCACTAAAAACCTCAGATGGCAGATGCAAAAAAAAATGGGGACTAATAAAATGTTAATGTTTCTTCTGCCTTTGTGTGGTTCCATTCACTCCTGCACCCTTTGGTGTAAGAGGCTGTGCTTCCCACATCCATGACTCTTCCATATAGGAACTCCAGGGTTACTGTACTTCAGAGTGGGGGTTATTCTGAGATTTTGCAGCCTTGCACTTATTATGTCCTCCCCACATTTGCACTTGTAGTTCTCAGTTCTTTTGTAATTATGGTCCTCAGATTTTTCAACAGCACCCAAAGAAGCTCATACTAGACCGATGCCAAGACACGTATTTTCCTTTTCCTTATTATGCGATGACTTCTGAGTTTATTTCATAACTGAGCAGAGAGGTGCGGAAGTACAACCACCTACATGAGGGAGAGAAGGAGGAATGGCTTTGCAACACTCTAGTAGCTCCTTCGTTCATTGTGCTTTTCAATGGAGCTTTTGACAATGATATTTCAGACCCATATATATAATGCACATGGTAATACAGCTGCATTATCTGATCATAATGAAAAGAAAGTTTCACATGGAAATGTAAAGTGTACCCATGAGCTCTTCTTGTCTTGTAACTCAAAAAATTTGGTTTAAATTTGATGATTATAAACAAGGAAATATGGGAAGTTAGAACTAACTCTATGGTCTTTATCGGCAATCAATGAACGATTGAATAGGCAATGGAATTTTCATGGGGCTTCTAAACACTTTGATTTGTCTTTTATGAGGAGGATTTTTGGTCCAAAAATAAAAAAAAAAACACATTATTAGAAGATTGCAAATAGGTATTCATAAATAAGATTCTGCAATAAGATATGTCCGAAAGCAGGAATCAAGATAGTAAATCATGGATGTGCAACAGACATTTGAGAGAGCCTTCCTACATTCTGCAATACGTATAACAAATAAAAAATAAATATAAGGGTAACTAAAATGAGAAGGGAATCATAGTGTTTGTGAAGAAGGCGGATTTAGCAAATGGAGAATGAATTCTACATGGAAATATGAAGACAGAGAACAAGAGATAGGAATGTTTTATGATCATTCATTTTTGCATGCCAAATGCCATGGTAGTTGCGTATTAACGCAACCAGATCATGAAAGCCGCTTTATGAAAAAACTTCAATGCATTTTCAGTTTAGCTTAAGGCATATAGCATATAGGAAACATTTTAGTAACTGAATTCAAATAAAACGATACAGATCTTTTTTTTTTTGTTTGTTGTAATAAAAATTGGTAAAGTAGGTCATACAGATCATGTTCCTTGTAACATTGCAACTGCTGCTATGTACATTAGTAATTATGGCAATGAACATATACCTGTAACTGTCTACAGATTTTCGCACTCGCAGAATGTCCATATACTTTACCTCCTATTTTGGTCTCTTCCTAAAAACAATGTGTTTCTCCTTCTAGTTATGTGCTGTGACAGTTTTATTATCCAGTAGCAAAGGATGGCCAGATAAGTCACCAGCTGCACTCTGTGAAAACCTGCCAGGTGAGTCACGTATTCCCGATAACTGTATCCTTACTACTGCTGTTCCACATTTCCTTACACACGCCACGCACACAGAAATTTCCACACACTTTCAAAATAAGGACGATCACCCCCTCCCCCCAATACAGATTTTGCCCGCCAGTCTTAAAAAAAATGGATAGTTGTGTTCCTGTGAAAGAAGCCAGTCACGATCCGGTATTAATGCAATCTCTAAATTCACACATTTTTGACCATATTTCCTGTTAAGTGATACTTGCACAGTGATAGTGACACAGCACATATATTAAATTGATATTATTTTCTGTTTTTCAGCAAGTTACGATGTTGCATACCAGTAAAAAATGGGTCTCGGTTAACATGTTTTTACTACATTGCCATTATTTAGTGAGTTGTGACACATTTCGCTCCTGATTGCGATAATACAAAAGTACTGGTGTTCTAGAATTGTCTCTGTGCTGGTAAATAAATGAAAAGCAACAATGTGTGGTGGATTAATTATGATAGTGGGATTTCGTACTTAGGTATCTGAGTGTTTGATATATAAATGAATAGGGCATTCCAAATGTATTTAATTTGGGTAGCATGGTGATTGATGCAGCAGATGATTTACATGCCTGTTGCTTTGGAAATGTTAAAGCTGCTAAGACATTCAAAATTTCAAGTGTCATATAGTCGACACCATATGATCGTTTTTTTGAATGTTCGAACGTTGTAATGGAGATCTCTGTACAGTGTGGAATGTGAAGATTTCTCTTTTCTGCACTGCAGTGTGATCTCAGAGTTGGTATATTTAAAGAGCAGGGGGTGTGGGGGTGCAGTTGGTCTTGCCCCCCTGCTTAAAATGTTCATGTAGGTGTTTTGTGTAGTTTATTTTTTTTCATTGTCTATTCAAACTTTTGAAAGTTCAATCATATGGTGTCGACCATATGACAGTCGAACTTTCAAAAGTTTGTTTATCTAATATAGACCCGTAGCATTGAAATACTTGAAATACTGCAATTTTTTTCATTTATCCAAACTCTTTATATGTTCATAGCTTCAGCTCAAGAAGGATCTCCAGAATTACTGTTATTAAAAATTAAGTGAAGACAAAATATATTGCTCATTCAATTGTAGAAGCAAAGCCCATGGGACCTTCCTCTTTGGAGTTTGCACCCTCCATATTTCCAGTCCTCTTGCACACATATTAATCATTCTTTAGATTGCTATCACAGAGAGAAACACATCTGATATATTATTTTATTTTACCACAGCAGTTATTTTAGGCTGAGACCGAATTACCTAGACCCATCTTTTACACCATCGAGTGGTTAGCCCTGCCACAGCGCACAATTTGTGATCCATGTTCTACTATCTTGGGGATACTGTGCACTCCACAGAGATACAGGGAGATCATACAAACTCCAAACAGGCATTGGTCAGAGGTCAGGAGTGAACCTTGTAGCTTGTGCATGGGAAGCAAAGACTTTAACCATTATGCCAGCTGATAAAGATGCTGGATGAGATGGGGAGACATGGCTCCTGAGGGTACTCATAGCAGTGTAGAGAGACAGGCGTATCCCAGATTACTGCAGAATAAGCATACTCATGCCAGTGTACAAGAAGAAAGGGGACATCCACAGCTATGGGCAGTATAGAGGCACCAATATCCTATCACATTGCATGAAAGTTCTGGAGAGGGTGATTGATAAATGGATATGCAGAGCAGTAGAATGTAAGATGGGAGATGAGCAGTTCAGATTCAGATCAGGATGCAGCACAACCGACCCGATGTTTGCAGTGAGACAGATACTTGAGAAGAAGCTAGAGATGAGGAAAGAGTCCAACTGGGCATTCCTAGATTTGAAGAAAGCATATGCCAAGGGCTCAAGAAAGCTGATCTGGGCAGTACTGCGGTGGTTCAAAGTCCCAGAAGCATTGGTAGAATTGGTGCAGGCTATGTACAAGGACGCAATGACTCATGTATGAGCAGTGTTCGGCCTCACAGAGGGGGTCCAAGTGGGTGTGGGTGCACACCAGGGTTCATCTCTGAGCCCACTGCTGTTCATACTGGTGATGGACTACATTAGCAAACAGGTTGGAGGGGACAGATCAACAAAGCTGCTGTATGCAGATGATGTGGCATTACAGGCAGACTCTGATCAAAAACTCCAGCAAAGTATAGAGCAATGGATTGCAAAACTGAAGGCACATGGGATGAAACTAAGCACAGATAAGACAGTGATAAAGGCAACAAATTGGGGAAATCAGAAGAAGCTAAAAACTGAGATAGAAGGGAAGATAGTGGAACAGGTAAATAGCTTCAAGTATCTGAAAGGGGTGGTTCAGGGGAATAGAACTTTGAATGAAGAGGTCAAAGCTAGAATCGGAGGGGCTGCAGCCAACTGGCATAAACTGTCAGGTATAATCTATGACAGAAGATTGCCAAAGAAGCTGAAAAATAAGGTGTACAAGACAGTGGTGTGACCAGTACTACTGTATGGTACAGAAACCTGGGCAGTAAAGGCAGAGCAGATGATAAAGCTAGAGATGATGGAAATGAAGTGCCTGAGAAGGGTGGTAGGATGCACACTGTTGATCAGACGAAGAAATAAGGACATAAGAGCAGTAGCCAAAGTAGCTCCAATTGCAGAAAAGATCAAAGAGAACATATTACAGTGGTTTGGACATATCTGCAGAAAAGCAGAAGGCAATCTGATGAAGAAGATTTGGGACAGACAGGAAGAAGGTAAGAAGAAACGAGGACATCCAGCAAAGAGGTGGATGGATTGTGTGAAAGAAGATCTGCAAGAGTCAGGCATGAGTGCCGAAGAAGGCAGGAGTGTCACATTGAATCAAGAGAGATGGCAAAGGTTAACATGATTCCCTGACCCCATGTATAAAATGGGAAAAAGGGTGTTGATGATGATTATTTTAGGCTGAGAAGCTACTTAATTTGCAAACCATAACTTCTGCAGGATTTAAGGCTTAAAATTACTACTGTGTAAAATGTAGTTTGTCTGTGCTTCTGAGCCTTTTCTTATTCTTGAATTGCATCTGCTAATAGATACTTTGTGATTTACCGCCAAGAGATGTCTTAGAAGCTCTAACATCTCCCCAAAAAACATTTTGGAAGAGTCATCAGCCATATAAATCATCTACCACATTAATCACTATCCAATCAGAGGTGGAACAATATAATATTGCCTAGAAAAACAATCATCAGAAAACAGCATAATCACACAATCATATCATGGACTAAGGAATAGTATTAAACCCTTGCTACTGTCTAATAAGAGGCAATGTTCTTATGCAGCAGAATAAACACTTAAAAAAAGAATACTAATCAACTTATTTACCTTGTAAATTTCTAGTCATGCTGACTGCCAAATCCAGCTGGCCAGTATTGTGAGAACAACTACAACAGGCTGGGAAAATGTTGCTGCTCTTTCAAAGAAAAAAATATTTTGAATTCAGTTTCATTGAGGATACTGTGAATTAAGAAAAATGCTCAGTTGTTGCGTAATTATAAAAAAATGCCTAAAGATATATATGTATGTATGTATGTGCGTGTGTGTTTGTGTTTGCATGTGCACATTTACTGCAATAATCTCACCTCTGCTTCTTGACTGTGCAAATATATGCAGTGTAAGTTTAATGCTCTGTGAAAGCTTTTGCACTAGGTCACAATGTTGATATTGTTTATTTGGAGTATAGCTTGTTGGGACTTTATTTCACCCCCTTGCTAGAAGTATGTAATAGTGGAAACAGGAAAACATCTTGTAAAATTCAAACTAAAGGCACAAGGAGTCCTGCTCGGAGGGTGCCTATAAATAGAAGGATTGCCTATTAATTGACAAGTTACAGGAGTTACAAGAGATAAGAAATTATTGCAATCACCTTTTGCAAGGGTACCCCTTGAAACAGAGTTCAAGCTATATTATACTGCCTATAAGAACTTAGAAGATTCTATTTTTCATTTTAGAAGCCAGACACAGCAAGGGCTCAATGCATCTTTCAGCCAGATGTGTCCAATTCAGATGTTAGATCATTTCTAAACATTAACTCTCTGTCTGAATGTTTTAGTTTCATCGCCTTGTGCAAGTTTTGTACTGTTTACATATCTATTTTGAAAGAAAATGATTTACCTTATTTATTTGAATTAATATATTTTAAGTATCAGTCGTAATTAATGTGTATTTACTTATTTATTAAACTTTTTTTTTCATTCTTACAACCATACCTACTGCTAAATGCTACCTGTGATTTGAAGGACAGTTGTTCGGACCTAATTCTTATAATTTAAGGCTTATTTTAAAGGTAAAGAGTAAGGTGCGTTCTTGTTTTGCTAGTTTTGACTAACTGATGGCTGTATACAATAAACTGGGAAGGGAGGGCAATGGTGCTAGAGAAATACCATTTGCTCTGTCTATTCTGGAAGATCTTTGTGTGTGTGTGTCTGTGTGTGTGTGTGTGTGTGTGTGTGTGTGTGTGTGTGTGTGTGTGTGTGTGTGTGTGTGTGTGTGTGTGTGTGTGTGTGTAAAATAGTTCTTGTTGAATTTTAACTTCTGCTGGTACGATTGCACTAGAAGACAATGAGCTCAGTCTGAGGTGAGTGGGTCCTGGCAGACAGTGATTATGTAAAGCTCATTAGGTGTGGAAGGGCATGCAGTGCACCTTTACAGTAAATCTTTAAGGCCATTTTCCTTTTGTATATTAATCAATGATAGCAGTGAGAGCCACACCATCACATTGCTGATTCTCTGTTACACAAATATTGATGACGGTTGTGAAGGGTGTTAAGCCCCCAGCCCCTGTCAGTCATAATTATTGTCTAAGGACAGCAATGTCAATGCCTCCTTTTTTATAAGATAACATACCTGTAGGTTCCAAACAACCTGATTCTAGTTTCTACCTGTTCCTGTCACTCTAGTATGTTAGCTCCTTACTACACTCAAAACTACCTCTTTAGCAATAACTACCCAACTAAACCACCTTAGCCTGAAATCCAAGAGTAGTGTATGTAAAACATCCATACTAGACACCTGTCTATAATAAAGTTATGTTCCCAAATAATGGAAATCGTCCATCATAGTTCCTGTATGTAAATGAGACACAGTAGTTGAACTACCCATCTACCAGCTAATCATTAGATATCCACTCTTCTCTTCCTCCACTCACAAATACGAGAAAATACCAGAAAGGTGTATCCACAGGAAATTGCCACATACTTGTACTGCACAGCACCTCCATTACACCACTCATCTTGGGTTCTGCTTGGGTTATAGCACTAAGACAGCACTGATAGTGCTTTACAGGGTTCATCCATAGAAAAGTTAGTGAAGGAAATATAGTTGGTTTTCTTTGTCTTGATCATCTATCTGAAGCTTTTGATACCTTCTATCAATCATCCCTGGTTAAACATTTGATATTGGCACTGTTACTTAATCAAGTGTAGTTAGTTTATTGGTGAAATGCCATCCCTAAGTCTGAATTCATTAATGTCAGAGTCCTCCGACATTCAGTTTTGGGCTCCTTATGCTTCTCAACCTGCTCAACACATCCAGTATGTGTATAACTAAGACTTTATTCATTTATCTAAAACAGACAAGGAAATAAACTTCAATTTAGAAACATCAACAGATGGCTTTCACATTAATCTTCTTGTCACTACAAAATAAAATACACAACTCAAAACTTCATGAAGAAGTATTCATACTATCAATGTCAGCTGTTTGTACAGAGATGATTGGAAAAAGACTATACACCAAACCACTGACCATCATATAAAGTCTGACCAATATATTCTCAAAACTGTAAAAAAATAATACCTGAGCTTACTATATGGAATAAAACCTTTCTTAACCAATCATTTCCATTATACCACAGCTTACTTTGGCCAGTTTTACATATGCCATTCCCTTATTTACCAACTTTCCAATTCCCAGTCAAAACCCAAGCAGTGCTACAATACAATTGTTAGACTTATTTCCAGATTCCCATCAACAGCAGAACATTGTGACATTGACTCGCTTGAGTTCTCTTGTTTCTTAGCCTCTGTTCAAGTAAAACTTACACATTGAATCCTTTCCATTCCAGAAAGTTGTTCCACCATTCCATCCATCATTTAATTGTACACCCCTGGACACTGTCTCAGGGCATAGTTCAACAATTGGCTATAATCTCAAAGTCCAAAACCACTATGGGGATGCTGTTTTTTCAGTCCCACATTGCCACGATCTGGAGCATTCTGACACTTGGTATTAGAAAGATATACAATTGACTCTTTTCTAAAAGGCATCTAAATACATCCTCTTGACTGCTAGGGTCTAAAAATTGAAAAGACGGCATCACTTAAATCCTGGACTCTTATCTATTAAGAGCTTAACACTCACCTCGCCACACATTACTCTGTTAGTAATATGGGCATTGTCTTCTTCTGTATGAACCTTACCCGATTCATTTTTTTTCTTTTTTTATATTACTTATTTCCCTGTCTCTTTAGTAATGCTTCTCTAATTTGATAGCTCCATATACACTACCCCTTCATCCACTCTTTCATTCAATCCCTTGGATACAGCTCACTTACTAACATTATCATCTGAAGCCAATAACCTCTTCCATCTATTTTGCATTTCCTCTTTATTCCCCACTCAGTAGTTATCTCTCCAAATAGATACTACTTTTGGGGTTTTAATATTTCCATTCATCTGTAAATTGTTTTTTCTCTGTTTTGTTTCTGATGTCAATTATATAATTACTTTTGTTCAATTTTCTTTATAATTTGAGCATCTCCCAGAGCCACATTCTGTTAAACTTCCTTTTTAATATGCATATCTGTAGATGCATTTTGTTAATCTTCGCTGTAAAACCTAAGTTTGCCTTTTGATATACTTAGATATGTCTGTTAATCTACACATGTAAAAATGTATGTACTTGGCATTTTGTACATCTCAAAATTGTTTCTTTTCTCTGTTTCGTATCTGATATTAATTATATAAAAGTTATATTTTTGTTTCTTTTTATTTGTCTCCTCGGGCCTCCTCTAAAAATAGGGTTCTTTCCCAGTCAAACTTTCCCGGTAATCAAATGTCAAAAAAATACAATAAATAAATAAAGAAACTGTAGCCTTATATTTTGTATTGATGTTTATTTGATAATATATTTAGAAGTCTTTAGTCTCTTGTTACTCTGTTGTTCACATTGCTATATTTTATGTATTAATGCTTTATTGCTTTTTGTCTTATCTGTGCAATCTGATGTATTAACTGGCTATGTATTTATTTAGGGTCTATATTAAATCAGTGAATGCTCAAAATAGTGAATGCTGATTTATCGACCCTTTAAGAGCGAAATCTGACAATCCCAAAGACATGGAACAGTGATTGTTTTCCCAGGGAAAAAAAATCGCTGGGCCGTTTTCAGGACTTTGCCATTTCCTCCACTATGGTGTGATCTCAGAGTTGGTATATTTAAGTAGGCGGGATGTGGGGGAACAGTGATTGTTTTTTTCCCTGGGAAAACAATCACTGTTCCTTGTCTTGTCTTCAAGATTGTCAGGTTTTGCTATTTACAGGTCGATAAATCAGTGTTCATTATTTTAAATGTTTGCTGATTTAATATAGACCCTTTATTTAGTCAGTTAGTGTGCATATGTGCTTGTATAGCTGTGTGTTTTTAACGCCTTTTAAGTCACAATTTTTTGTGGAGTCTTTCTCCGCAGGCCTGCTCCATTGCAGACAGCATCTATTTAATTAGACTAATCAGTCAACAAATACTTAACAAATAATACAGTTAAATACATACAAAATTACAGGTCTTTGCCAAAGAGATGAAGATTGCTTAATAAGTGTTTTATGTTTTATTTGATTCTTGCATCAGTGGCATAGCTGGAGTTTGTACTGCCCGGGGCTATATTTGAGTTTGCCACCCCTCCCCCTCACAAAATCATGGTCAAATGGGACCTCCCCATACACAACCCTCCCCCCGCAGCCATTCCAGTCCACCATTACTTGGCTATTTCTCCCCATTTACCATAAATACTGTAATGCGCATACTGTTTTATGCTTTACTTCTACAATGATTATTTGGATTTAATTTAAAACTTTTATTTTAAATTTAATAGCACAAACACTGACAGAAATCTGCAAAACAAAGCAATACAATCTGACAATGTCAACAGACTAAGCATTAAAACTTCTCTGCCCTTGAAACTCACATTCATTGAAACAGCATTGAAACCCACATTCAAAGAAAATGCATCAGGCCAGTGGCAGATAAAGTTTACCCTTGGGCTGTATTCAAATCATAGGCCCCTTGCACATATATTTAGGACCATGCAAACATACATGTGTTCTTTGATTCACCTTCCTGATTGTTTTGAACATTTTTCCAGTAAGGAAAGAAACAAAATGTATGAACCAATAATGACAAAACTGCCCAATTCAGAACATTTCCTTAACTAACTCCCCAAGTGATGCAGACATCCTACAGAAAGACCTCAGTAAGAACAATGACTGGTGTTAAACCATGGCCTTAAGCTTAATGCCAAAAAATGCATCATCATCCCCTTTGGGAAAAACTCAATTCCCACTAATTACCACATTGATTGGAGCCCACTGAACACTGAAGGCGCTATAAGAGATCTGGGGCACAGGTTGACAGCAACCTCTCCTTTGGCCACCACATTGCCACTGTGGTCAGAAAGTCCTTCTATGTGGCACATCTCATTACCAAGGGTTTTGCATCCAGGAAGAAAGAGGTCATCATTTCTCTCTACTCTTCCCTCATTAGACCAATCATAGAGTATAATGCCCCATTTGACATGTACCTCACTAGACACCTGCAACAGCTGGAGAGGCCACAAAAGTACCTGAAGAAGAGGATCCTAGGCCTTAAACACATGTCCTAAATGGATAGACTCAAAAAACTCCAGCTATTCTCTGTCTCATATCGTCTACTAAGAGGCAATCTCTGTTTGACTTACAAAGCCATGTCTGACCCAGCTCTGTTAGAAATGCTACATCTAAAGAAATCCCAATCCCTCTACACCACACACTCCAGAGACCTCAACCTCATTACCACAATCAACAGAACATGCTGGAGGGACAGGTTCATAACCCAGTGACTACCCATGCTCTGGAATAGACTTCCCATACATTTCAAGCAGACCACCTCAATAGCCCTCTTCAAGTGAAATCTTGATGAGTGGATGGGAAATAGAAAGTTCACCCCAGGGATCACTCCAGTGGCTCTACTTGATAGAGATACCAGGAACTAATGACAGGGGCACAATGCCAGGCACTTCTATGTGCTAGGTTTGTAAAGGCCCCAGGGTCATTAGCCTAGTACACACCTATGAACCTATGAACCTAAAAGTCTACTCAAACTTCTGTCATTACAATCCACTAATATCAGTAAATATGCACAATCTCTGCAAAAGTAAAACTCATCTAAATAATTCCGCATTAAAGAGATCTGTAACTAATGAAGAGGTTGCTGCTAGCAAACAACTTTATATTTCATTGTTTCATCTACAAATAAAGTACATGCTGCCCCTGAAGAATAAATTGCCTATGTTACATTAAAAAATGGTACTATAAGCTGATAATATTGCAATACGGAATGGATAGCAAAGTGATAACAGGTTCATAGTTGCTAGGTACCTCCAGAGGAGGACATTCTCAGGATTGCACCATCCACCCCCTTTAAAGTACAACACAATACAGTATCGGTAATCCATCTACATACTGTGGGAGTAGAACCCACAGCCTAAAAGCAAGCACACTACTGGTTGTGCTACTAACAATGCTTTTAAACACTTTACCAAAATAGTGATATCATTTGCTAAACAATAGTTGCACATTGCAAAGAGACTTGGCATAAGCAGCACTAAACTCTTCCCTTGAAGATCTCAGCGCTTTGTAAAATGCACTTGACACTCAACTATATCTCTCACCTTTGCAGCACAGGAAATCTGGAAAAAGCAAAATTTATGGGGGGGGGGGGGGGGCAAAGGCCCAAAACCAGGGACACATTTTAAACATTGCTTATAAAATCTGAAAGTTGCTAGAATGAAATATTTTGTGTTACCATGCATTTTCTGAAAGATAGGAAGACTGAAACTTAAATGGCTGTGATTATTTACTGAATTCAGTCCTTGCTGATGTTCCAGAAAACTACAACTTTTAAGAAGCAAAGAGCAAAAGTATGAGCCAAGCCAAACATTCTGTGGACTCAGCTCTTTGAATCACAAGTGGTGGTAGGGGGAGAGAATTCAGGCTCTTTTCTCTTGCACCTAAGGTACAGGGTTTGAGCCTGAGTAACTCTAACTACCAGGTATCCCTAACTCTTGCAATTTACATACACACATACAGAAGATCGAACACTTACAAATTCCATGAACAAAGTAAAGTAGCTTACAAGAATGTTAGATACAGCTCTTAGGAAGGATGATTGATGCTTTACCTGTATTTAAAATTGCTTGGAAAGGAAGAACAGGATGTCTGTGCGACAACACACAGACGTGACATGACACTGGACTGTTCTAAAGAAGAACTCCCTTAAAAACAGTCTTTTTTTAAAGTAAATGTGACAGTCCCAAAAGTCCTGCCCAGGGCATACCACCCCTCTCACCTCCCAACTATGCCACTGTCTTGCATAGCCCTTTCAAACTTAAATATTTCATAAGGCATTCTTGTTTGTGAATACAAATTCCTGATTAACTTGCCTTATATTTCTGCATATGTGCCCTCAGTTTCTTACAGTGTTTGTTGTACATCATATAACTTGTCACCAGTCATGTAGAGAAGGAAGAGATTTCATTTTTTTGTCCCTAGTAGTATTAAGCAATATGACAAACATGACAAACTTTTTGAATTTAGATACACGCTGACAATGCTTCCCTAATCTGCTCTGCCTCCTCTATCAAGGAACTCCAAGAAAAAACTCAGGCAGCCCTCCAAAATATTGAAAACTACTTAACAGCCTATCAACTTACACTTAACCCAAATAAGACCAAGCTTATGGTCTTCCATAATACCTCAATAACAGCCAACCACCTATCTCTATTTCCTCCTCCAATGGCACAAAAATAGAACCCGTTGAACATACAAAACTTCTTGGCGTCACAACTAACAACTGATAGTGGACTTAAGTTTGACAAACACCTTGCACTAACAATTAAAAAGGTTCATGTAAAACTGGGTTCTCTGTATAGGGCTAAATCGTATTTTACTGACCATGCCAAACTCGCAACAGCCAGAATCCATCTCTTATCTTCCCTGCTTTACTGCTCACAAATATTTTCCAATCTTTGCAAATCTGAACTGAATAGCCTTGAATCTTGGTATAACAAAATAGCCAAATCTGCCACTAATCAGTCTCAAAGAACACACCATTGCACTGCCCTTCTCCAAATTAACTGGTTAGAGCTCCCTTGCCTGCTTACTCTGACTCAGCTACTAACTGCCCATACAGTCTTATACAAACCTGACAACTGCCCAGCTCTATCTGATCTTGTCCAACCCTGCACTAACCTAAAATCTCTTAGGTCTGCTGATAAAGTCTTGTTGAAGGTTAACAAAACCCAAAACTGATGCCCCAAAACTGTCACGGTGTCTCTTTATACTCACATATCATTGCCAAACACTGGAATTCTCTACCTCAGCATATTCTGTCCATCAATGATACACATTCATTTAAACAGTCCCTAAGGGAATATTTCACCAAACAAAGACTTTGCTCATGTTCTCCACCAGGCTAAATAATTTAACCCCTTACTGTCTAACCTCTTTCTCTCCACCACCCATTGTCAATATTTTTTGGCAACTGAGCCTTCTTTGCTTCAGTTTGTGATATTTTTATCCTGAAAAAAAAAAAAAAACGATATATTTTTGTTTTGTCCGTATGAATAGTATAAGCTTATTGTACTACCATTGTTATATGCTTTTAGATACAATGTTAAGGAACTTGCATTTGGCCTCCTATTGCAATTGTCATATGTACAAATGTATAATTATGTAATCTTCCTTGGAGCTTTCCTCTCCGGGTCTCTGCTGAAAAAGGGCTTCTGGCCCAGTCGGACACTACCCGATTATCAAATGAAAATAAATAAAATAATACATGGACCAGACACTGTAGATCGAGGCAGTGACTACATGAGATTCAAAAGGCTAAAGAGATGGTATATACAGCACCATTTTCTTCCTTGCCCTTTGTATACATTTAATCTGTCCGTACCAGTATTATTTTAACTTCTGCTTCATATTTAAATCTTATAGCTCTGTTTAGTAATATTGGCTGCTGTTTTCTCTAAAATATAAAGCCTGACACTTAACTGTTTGAGTGTACATGTTTTCTGAAATCTTTCTCTCAGTAATTCGATCACATACACAGTGTAGTACCCTTTTGGTCATTAATATTTTCACTTAAAATAATAAAGCCAATTATTACCAGTTATGAATAATTTGCCTGACTAAAACATTTTTTAGTTATTCACTCCTATCACTAGTGATTTTTTTTTAATGTGGCAACTATTCATTGTTAATCAAAATTACCTTACCTCTCACAGGCCACACACATATTACCACTGTCCCTGACAACATGGAAAAAAACACACGTACATATACACTCATGTGGACAAGCACACACACACACACACACACACACACACACACACACACACACACACACACATTGCATGCTTACTTACAGTCAAACTGGAGGAAGGCCAGCTCAAATATGGCATGTATTTAGGGTATTGGAGGAAGCCAGAACACCTAGTAAAACACACACAAGAGACGGAGAAGATATGCAAAGTCCTCACAGAGGAATTCAACCAGAGAGTCAAAGGCTATGAGATGGCAGTAGTATTTACTAAGCCACTGTGCCAATGATTAGTTGCTTTCACACACACACACACACACACACACACACACACACACACACACACACACACACACACACACACACACACACACACACACACACACATACATATCCTGTGCAGACCACTAAAGACAGCCACTTGCTGTATACAATGCTGATGCTTGACTGTCATGCAAATTAAAAGAAATTAGGCCAACTTGTTAATGATAAATATGTTGCCGCACCTTGCATTCACACAATAATTGTTTTACATTGATTTCAGTAAATACAACAAACTGTGTAAAACTACTCATATCATGCAGATCAATGACTGCTTAAAAGTGAACAAGCAAAAGTAGGGGCAACTCACTTTTATCCCTATGCAGCCTCCATACCCATCAATTACTGAAACATTATTGACAGTACACACCTCAGATGTCTGATTGTGATAAATGACTGCAGTAAAGTATTACAGATTCCTTACACAAATGCGCACTAGCCTTGCAAAGCCAAATTATTGACTGTGTAACTTAGTCATTATAGCAGGGTCAGTCATTCCCATTTGCAGACAGCCCCCCATAACCAGAAGTTATAGCCTCATTGTTGACTATGTACACCTCAAATATCTGATTGTGAGAAAAATAATAATGATGATGATAACAATAATAATAATAATAATAATAATAATAATAATAATAATAATAATAATAATAATAATAGCCACATTAGTGCATTTCTTGTTTGTTTGTTTCAAACATGTAGTAGGCACAGTAAAATATTCTAATATACATCAAATAAATGCAACTATAGATTAATGACTGTTTAAACATAGGAAATGATAAAAGGATCAGTTACTTTCATCCACAGACACCCCTCAACTATTTTATCCTCACTGGTTGACTGTGTACACCTTAGATGTCTGAATGGGATAACAAATTTCCAATTGAATGTAGTTCAGCTGTATGTTTTATAAATTGTAGCCATAGTAATGCTTTCCAGCTTAATTCACACAGACATATATTGGTCTTGAAAAATCTAAAACAAATTATTAAATCCAAACAAACAACATTGAGGTGCAATCATTTTCATCCATACATAGCACCCACATTTTCAGCAATTATAGACACTTTGTTGACTATGTACCCATCAGATGTCTGACTGTAATAAGCATAATAGCCACAGAAATTTATTTAATCTCTGTTTTTCTCACTATGTTGCTAGCCAAAGGAAAGAATACAACATCCTCCATCCAAATACATATTAGTTCTTCAAGGCTATGTCCACTGTCCATGATATCTGGTTGCTTGTCAGAATAAAAACTATGTACCTATTGCAACACCAACCACAGCATTGCTGCTTATTAGCTCCAACTGATATTTCGGCTGTAGCCATCACTTCCTTCTTTAAAATTTTCAGCTTCTTGCCCTACATCCTGTGATCTAGATGACAAATCAAGAAAACCAAAAAAGTTATCTTAACTGGTTGTCTTCATCATGTGGAACAAAAGGCCATTTTTCCCACATGGCACTATAGTCATGGTGGTTTTGAGTATGGTTTCCGTGTTGCTGTTGGCAATACTTTTTCTTCTCAATTAATAATAAATAGTGCCCCTGGATAATATAGCATCTGTGGTGGTCTCCTAGTTTGCCTATTCCTATGGGTGGCAACAGTTTTGTTCTTTATGCGTTGCATGTATATAGTCACCTTTGGCCATGACTACATGGCACTGTACATCTGCGATGTTCACTGCAATTCCCATACCCATATATATATATATATATATATATATATATATATATATATATATATATATATATACAATTTATGTGGCTTGAATTGCTAGTCTTCATGTGTGCAAGTAGGTTCAGGCAATATAACTATATGCATGGTATATGTAGATCAGTGTCATGATGCAGTGTACTGCTTCATCTAAACCCTTTGCACTCATTGCTGTCAAGCATAGTCATGATATCACAGTGTCATGCACCAGACATAATTCTGGCATGACAAATTACTGTGGTACACATTTGTGATAACATATCTTAGATACTGTACTTAGATACTGTGATACTGTACCACATACTTTATTGTTTAGCACTGACTGGCTGTCACTATATAAAATAATTAATATACATGTTGAGGTTTGGCAAGATGGAGACAACACTGGCAGACTTACAAATTAAAGCACTCAGAGCAAAGTGAATGGCGATCAGAATTAAGTAGTACTGTTTTTTTCATTTGTAATGTTCTGCCATTTTTTACAGACAACAGTGCATTGCATCATTCTAATACGGTCTTGACTCTCAAGCGCTGTATGTGCAACTACTCATATTGATGTTAATTCTGCAGGGAGGGTGAGAGTTTCCTATGACAGCAATTGTAATTTGTCCTCTTTTTTTACAGTTTGCTGGCATGTGACACACACCTCTGACATTCCAAATAATTGCATAGAAGTCTATATGCCATTATTTTGTGATCAGCAGGTATGCCTTGATGTATATGGCACTGTGGGTCCAACACTGATAACTCAGTGCCACTCCCTTCAGGCTATGTTGATTTCCACAGAAGGTCTTTATTCCTCTTGCTAGTTATCATCGTGACTAAGGAAGTGGCGCTTTCACTATTCTTGTGTATGTTTCAGAGACAATGACTGTACAGTCAGTTTGCTCTACACAATAAAGAAATAGAGCCCTGACTCTGCTAAAAAAACTTGTTTATACTTTTTTTATTTCTTTGCATCTGCTGGAGATCATAAGCAGCAATGCTGTGGTTGGTGTTGCAGTAGGTAACAAGGGATCATACAATGGTCCTGAGGCTATTAAGAGTAGGAGCTAGAAAGGGTGAGATGGAAATGAACAGCTGACACCAGCTAACACACTTCAGGAGGACGTTCTAAAGAGATCTTGCTACATGTGTGCATCCTGCACAGGATTAGCAGGACACCCACACCCATTAAAAAAAAAACAAAATCATGCACAAGACACCAGGAAGTAGTACAGATGCATATGGTGTGAGTAAAGACATTATTACTGAGCATTGCATATCACGGGTTAGCCTTAACAGGGCTGAGGGCTTGTTAGGGACACATATAAAATGTTTTCACCACCTGTAGATGCCAGACACTTACCCCAGTTTACTGGCAATAAAAAGAGTACAAAAAGGTTACTTCTTACTGGAAGGAGGTACCTTACCCACTGGACGATGAGAGGAAATGTGTGAAAGGACAGTCAGAACAAGTGGAACAACAAGATTACTGGGAAGGACCGGTGATCAAAGTTGGGGGAGTATCATAAAAACAACTGTCTTGTGTCAGTATTTATCTTGAAAGCATCACACTACAACAATAGATATACACATTCCTTTACATAACCCACTTCTACAACAAATAATATAATTTCCTTTTTTTCCTTACATGATTCTTTGCAACAGTTCTCACAAGCATTCAGCTTGGTACCGCACTTCTTATCATGGTGCTAATAAAGTACACATAACTGTCTTCTCAGCAGGGCACCTTCCTTCTCGTATGCAGTGTAGGTTCATAAACGTAATGTCTGCAATTATTTCTACTCATATTTCATTGCTCTTTCTTAATACTGCAAAATAACAGAATTCATCTTATACTGAGAGAGATAAAAGCCATTGTTTATTTGCACAATACCTTCACTTTTCTCCATTTTTTCTATTACAAAGATATTTGGGCTGAATATACTATTACCGCTTATCCTGAGTATTCTAATTTTAATCTCCTCCTAGTAATAAAACTTATCTTACTGTGATATTTCTGTTTGTCAGGTGCTTCTATCCAATATGTCTTAGGCCTTTATCAGCATGCAGGCAATCATATCAACCTGGTCTCTTTTTTTAAACACCTTTATTGAATTATCACTTCTGACATAGGCAAACTTACATTTATATAAAAGTAATCAAACCATATTAACAAGTTCACTTTTGTAAACATTATACATCATATATATTATTATACATCCTATAATCTAAGCAATTGCATAAATTATTCAATTCCTGCCTTCTCTTAAACTTCCTTCCTCCTACAAAACATTTTTCTGCATTTTTTTGTTCCCACAATTTCTATTTTTCCATGTAAATTAATCCTATACTTTCCTAAAGTTCCCACTTCATGTTCTTTTATCTCTGTTACAATACTTACTACTTGAGGTATCATTGGTTTAGATTTTGATTTCCATTTTCTAGTAATTCCTTTTTTGGCAGCCACCAGAATTAAACTTAATAAGGCCTTACTATGTCTAGGCAATTCAGATTCTGTATCCCAGCTCAAAAATAATTTCCTCAGTAACACTCCTTTGCTCACTTTGTATTCCTGACACAGTACTCTGTAGGGAATTTTTAAAGTCTGCCAACTCATTATACTCCCCAAAAATATGTTCCAAATGACCTCTTTCTTCCCCATCACACCTCCAACATTTACCATCTACCTGAGGAAAAATTATTTGGAGCCTGCTTGGAAGATAAAAGTATCTATGCAAACGCTTCCAGGCAAAACTCCTAAATCTTCTAAACATTGCTGCATATTCGGAAATCATACATATGTCCTCCCATTGTTTCTTTATTATTTGCATATCTAATCTCTCTTTCCAATCTTTTTTTACCTCTTCTGATTGATTCATATAGTTATTGTGCAATATTTTATAAACACTACAATTATCTCTTTTTTAACAGCAGCTTCTGTTCTAGATTCAATCAAAAACTCAACCAGTGCAGGTTTTTCATTTAGGATTCCCCTATTTCTTCCTCTTTGTCTATACTCTGATATCAACCCCTGATATAAAAGGCAATCACCAGCCTGCAATACAAATGTCTTTTTGGCCTCTTCACAGTCTATTACCTTTCAAGGGCGGCCACGGTGGTGCAGTGGTTAGCATTGCTGCCTCACAGCAAGAGGTTCTCCGGTTCGATCCTCGGCTGGGGTGCCTTCTGTGCGGAGTCTGCATGTCCTCCCTGTGGTCGCGTGGGTTTCCTCCGGGTGCTCCGGTTTCCTCCCACATCCCAAAGACATGCTGCAGGTGGATTGGATACTCTAAATTGGCCCTAGGTGTGCGTGTGTGTGTGTGCCTTCTGTGGAAGGTTGAGCGCCGGGCTGGCAACTCGGCACTGTAAAACTCCACTGCCACTCAATGTGCAGACAGTGATCCGCTGTGGCGACCCCTAACCGGGAAAAGCCGAAAGAAGAAGAAGAAGACAGTCTATTACCTTTCCTTCTCTAATTATTTGTTCCCAATACATTGGTTCCTTTGCCAGCTTCCTCCAGTAAATTCCAGCCCCCTCTTGACTATTGTCTGTTTCCCTAATTGCAGTCATCCTTATCAGCAGAATATCCTTTATCCATTCCCATATTGTCTTAGTTCTTAGTATACTTTCTGCTACTTTATGAATATAATATTCTGTTTGACTGTTGTTATCCACTTTAAGGATCTGCATCCAAAATGACATTATTTCCTTATTTCTTGAATTACTTCCCTGTTTCATTATCATCTGTTTCTACTTTGAACTGTAGTTTTCTGCTTGTGTTATGTATATGAACCTTAACTGTATAGCTCTAAAATATCCCTTCAAATCAGGTAATCCTAAACCTCCTTGTTCTTTTAGAAGGATCAGCTTATTCCACTTTATCCTTACCCAACCCCTCTCAAATAAAATCCTTCAGCTCTTTATTACTTACTGTCCACAACTCTCCTCTAGTTGATAAAATATGCCTGACCTGTGTATAAAACTAAAGGGACTAAAATATTTTTACTGCTTGTATGTTGCTATCCATAGCCATAGGCAAGAGCTTCCAGTTTCTCAATTTTTGTATTATATTTTGTTTAGTCTCTTCCCACAAATTCTTAGCTGTCATAACTGAATCCTTTTTAATCCATACTGATACTTCATTTTATCATCTCCCCATAAATATGGGTATTCCTGTGACCAATTTAATTGTGGGTACATAGTTTATAACTATAGCTTTTGTTTTAACTTTATTAATTTTACACCTGTAAAAAACCCAGAACTGTCTCAGAATATTCCGTAACACTGAAATGTCCTTTGCTGGTTCCATCAGGTACTAAATAATATCATCTGCAAATAAAGCCAACTTTTCTTGAACACCATACTAATTATATCTTTGAATTTCTGAGTCCCCTATTTCCTTTATCAATGGTTCTAAATATAACACAAAAAAGAAAGGGGAAATAGGACACCCTGCCTGGTTCCTCTGCATGGAGACAACTTATAAGAGTGGACCCTCCCCTTCAATCTATTCTCTCAATACAATGATGTTAATACTTCCCTGCTTCCTCTGCTGCTCCTCTCCATTATATCATATTACTTCTTAAACTATCTTTTTCATAAAGCTTTGTGGTCCTTTCCCCAACCTATTAATTTCTGTAGATGACTCATGAAAGGAACACTAGAAATTATTGCATTGATACTCATTGTTATTCACTCATTTTTCAGTCGCAGGCAGCAACAAAACATTTAATTTACAAATCCATCATATCACTGTTACTATTAAATATTTCACTGAGTCTACTCTTGAGTTGATCAAGAGGAGAGACAGTCCTATGCCTTTTTTCTACTACTTATCTGAAAGACTACTGATTTGAAAACAAACATTTGATTATTATTAATTTTATTTCATTAAATAATGTCACTGGTTGTTTTATAGTGTCTGTTTTGTTTTGAATTATTTCACACATTTAATTGTGCTGCGAGTATTGTTGTTCTGATGACGTTCCATGGTAACTAAGGAAAGACAGTGCTAAATAAAAGTAATGATTTTTTTTTTGGTTATCTTCCGTGTCATCATCCCTTTTTACCTTAACTGTCATAAATCACTTTCTATGCATCCCTTTACTAATATCACTTTGACTTTCACCATCACACAAACCATTCCCTCAGTATTCCCATTCTTAGTCATTAACTATTTTATATCTTCATTGTTATAAAAGAATACTGAATAATTAGAATAACACACCACTGATCAACTTTTCCTTACAAATATTACATTAAATCATCCTCTTCTCCTGCTCACTAATACAATCTCATAAAATCACTCATAAAATGCATCCATTACTGTGCCACTAACATCTCCAATATTATTACTAATTAGAGAATGAGGGACCTGTACATCACTACTCTGAGAGGAGAATGAATGTCTCCAGCAGGGTTTTAATGTACAGATAATGCCCAATGAAAAATGAGGCTGCCACTTCACAGCAGCATATTAAGCTGCCGTGAGACTCGGAATGTACCAAAGCTAATGGCCGCTATTACTTTATTCTCACTAAGGAGCACCTTTGCCATTTAGTAAGTGTAAAATTGAAAAAAGAACATTAAAAAAGATAGAAAAGTGTATGGATATTTATGCCTGTGTTTGTGTGTGTGAGTGCATGTGTGCATGAACGTGAGAGTGAGATTGATTGAGCTATTATTTTACACTTGTTCAGCAGCAATTGTGCTGTTTAGCAAGTGTTAAATTTAAAATAACATAAGAAAGAAAGAAGAAAAAGTGTGTGTGTCTGTGTGTGTATGTGTGCGTGTGTGTGTGTGTGTGTGTGTGTGTGTGTGTGTGTGTGTGTGTGTGTGTGTGTGTGTGTGTGTGTGTGTGTGTGAGAATGTATGCTTGCTTGCATGTATGAAACCAGAAGTGTGTTTGTGTGAGATAGAGAGTGTGAGATTGATTGAGCAGTGGCAGCAGCAATTAAGAGGTCTGCATACCGCTCAATGTCTTAGCTCAAGAAATCTGGATAAAGCCTATAATAAGAGAGGATAAAGGCTCAAAAATAGGAACAGATTTTTAAACACTGCTGCTATAAAATTAGAAGGTTGCTAGAATAAAATGATTTGTTTTAGCACACATTTTCTGAAGAAAATAAAGTCGGAAACTCAAACGTATATCATTATTTAGTGACTTCAGTCCCCAATGATTGCCAACAAACCACACATTTTATGAGTAATGGCCAAAGAAATTAGGTAAATATCTGGACATTTTTTGAAAATCCTATATTTTAGATGTAAAAATACTTCCTCTAACACAATTTACACATACTACAGCAAGTTTGAAACATTAGGTAGAGGAACTATTTTGCATCAAAAATATATATAAAAAAATAATAATAATATAGCAATAAAAATAAATAAGTAAAGCACAACAGTTTTACAGACAGACTATTCTCTATGTACAATAATGCAGCATGTATGTTACTGTGTATACTCACAAGCTTTGAAATTGCACTTGTGGTTCAAAATCTAAGTTGCCTAGTCCATATTTATTAAATACTTAATTCATTAATTTACTTGCATTTATTTAGCTGGATATGACCGGTGACCGGTGTTCCACACCTTATTTAGCTGGATATGACCAGTGACCGGTGTTCCACACCTGAAGTCAACTCCTCATTGGTCCAATCCAACCATAAGCTAATCACCCTTGATATCCACATCCCGCCCCCACCCACCATTAAGGAAACCATGGTGAAAAACTTCTCCAAAGCCAACTTCATGCTTCTTAAGACAGAAGTGGTGAACTGCACGACACCCATGCAGATGGACAATACAGTTACAACTGCTGAATCCTACACAAATGCACTCTATAAGCACTTACATGAGTGCATGGATTGTGCTATCCCAAACAGAACCAAGACACTATCCTCCAAAAAAAGGAAGCCAATCTGGTGGCCCCCTGCTGTAAACAAACTGTGCAACAGAAGGAAGAAACTGTTGCAAATGAGAGTAAAATCCCATGAGTGAAGGAGCTCCCTGGTCAGCCTCAGTAAGAAGCTGAGATCCCTTATAAGATCCTCCAAAGCTAGATACAAAAACAAAATTGCCACTATCTCTAAGGACAACCACAAAGCATTCTATAGTTATGTCAAGAATCTCAATGGCAACACTCAGATCTGCTCTGAGTTACAGCACAAAGGCATGAGCATTACAGAACCAACTGATATTGCCAACATCCTGGCAGATAGGTTCAGTGCGAACTTTACCCCCCCACCCTCTAAAGGGCCCATATCTATACAGAAAGAATGCAGAGTCCCTGTAATCACAAATACGCAGGTAAAAGCTGCACTCTCTAAAGCCAAAAACACAGCATCCATGGGACTTGACAACATCCCAGGTTGCATTTTACACAAACTTCAGAATGAACTGGCTCCTCACTTAAGCACCATGTTCAATAATAGCCTTGCATCAGGCTTTGTGCCCACTGAATGATGCACAGCAACAGTTATCCCACTCCACAAAGGGGGAGCCACCACTGATCCCGGGAACTGTCGACCTATTAGCCTGACGAGCCTGGCCTGTAAGGCCATGGAACGTATCATCATGGAACTCATAAACAAAGATATTAGTAACCTCCAAACTCTGGATCCCCCCCAGTTTAGGTTTGTGAAAGGCAGATCATGGCTTCTGAACCTGATTGACTTCTTTGAGGCAGTCACCAAAGCCGTAGATGAGGGTAAGGTGGTTCATACAGCCTATCTTGACCTCGCCAAGGCTTTCAACACCATCCCCAATTCTGGAATTATAGCTAAACTCGTTAAACTAGGTATAAATCCCTATGTTACAATATGGGTTGCCAACTGGCTCACTGACAGAACCCAAACTGTGAAGGTTTCAGACTCCAAATCTGACCTCAAGGCAGTGACAAGTGGAGTACCACAGGGTTCTGTCCTGGCACCTCTCCTGTTTGGTATCTACTTCTCTGAAGTACACGCTAACACAGAAGGTCTCTGACTAATGAAATTCGCAGATGACTGCAAACTAGGAGCCATAGTCAAGTCCCCAAATGATGTGGATATCCTACGGAAGGGCCTCAGTGAAACAGATGCCTGGTGTCAGAGCCATGACCTCAAGCTCAATGCCAAAAAGTGCAGTGTCATCCCCTTTGGTAAAAACTCTGTACCCATGAACTATCACATAGGCAGCAATCTACTTAACACCGAACGTGTGATAAGAGACCTTGGGACCCAGGTGGACAGTAGTCTCTCCTTTGATAGTCACATCACCACAGTAGTCAGGAAGTCCTTCTATGTGGCACACCTCATCATAAAAGGGTTCTCATCCAGGAAAAAAAGAGGTCATTGTTCCCCTCTACTCAACACTTATTAGACTCATTATAGAGTACAATGCCCCTTTTGGAATGTACCTCACAAGACATCTGCAGCAGCTGGAAAGGCCACAGAAGTACCTCACAAAGAGGATTACTGGCCTCAAACAAATGCCCTAAACTGACCGCCTCAAAAAACTCCAGCTTTACTCCGTAGCATATTGCCTACTCCGAGGTGATCTCTGCCTAACATATAAAGCTATGTCAAACCCACAGCTTTTGGACATGCTACACCTAAAGAAATCCCAATCCCTCCGAGCTACACACTCTAGGGACCTAAACTTTGTCACCACAATAAACAGGACATGCTGGAGGGATAGATTCCTGTCCCAGAGACTTCCCATGCTCAGGAACAGGCTACCCATCTATGTCAAGTAAAGTTCTTCATTAGCACTCTTCAAGATAAATCTTGATGAGTGGATGGGAAATAGGAAATACACCCCGGGGATCACTTCTGTGTCTCTGCTTGACAGTGGCACAGAAAAATAACTTTTTTGGGTGGCGTAAGCCAGGGAACCTTGTTGGCTAAGCTTACATAGGCCCTTGGGCAATAGCCTAGTACCTACCTATGAACCTATATTCTTTCTGAGTCAAATACCCTTTTTAATTGATGCCAGAGGACAAAAAATCCACATAAAAATAAGAATTGACAAACTGATGTAAGGAACTGTAAGCATAACTTTCTAAGTATCACAGTAGCAGTAATGCTGTACATAGAATAACTGAGGATAACTAAGTGACAAAATAAAGTTACATTTGTAAAACTTGCAACCTAAGTAGGGTCTTTCTAGGCTAGTTAAGAAAACTATATAGAAATATACATCATGAACATATCATAATTACTGGCTTTTTAATTAAATTAAATTTATTCAGAATATTTTTATAAACAAACTTTGTTAAAGACAGGAGGTTTAATATAGATAATGAGGCTGACAGGGAGGGTAATAGAGGGTATTATGATATAACGATTAAAGAGGAAGGTTGATAGGACTACTTACAAACAAACTTTGTCAAAGACAGGATGTTTAATATATAGAATGAGGCTCACAGGGAGGGTAACAGATGATGTTATGATATAATGATTAAAGAGGAAGGTTGATAAGGACAGTAATAGGTGATGTTATCTTAAAATTACTAGTATATGGCTAAGAGAGATGATTGATTATGTGAAAATATGATTAGCATGCTAGAAAATATTAAAGAAACAAAGTAGAAGTCTCATAGTTTTATTAGTCTGATTAGTATGAATGTATAACAAAAGCACAAAACTCCAGGTATTCACCGCAATGTTTTAATGGTCAAGTAAAACACACAAAGCTTTCGAGTAGATGTATAACAAAAGCACAAAACTCCAGTTATTCACCGCAACATTTTAATGGTCAAGTAAAACACATAAACCAATACCTAGAGTTTTGTGCTTTTGTTATATGTTTTACTTGGGATTTTGTACTTTTATTATTAGTACGAATGTAAGTATTTCTTAATGAAACAAATATGTGGCATACAATGGAGGTAGGAATTAAAGTGTAAATATGAAGTAGTAGTTAAAGCAGGTTTATGTAGAACAGAGGTAACAACTGCAATGTCAGTGTGAGGTAACAGAGCAAGGTCATGCAGAATAGAGGTAGCAATTATAATTTTAGTATTAAGTAATCATTAGTGAAGGCTTGCACAGGATGGAGTAGTGACTGCACTTTCAGTATTATGTAGCATTTAATGCAGTTTAACTTAGACGTAGCAACTGTAATTACAGTATTAAGTAGTATTTAGAGCAGGTTCACATATAACAGATGTAGTAGTTCTGATTTCAGTATTAATTATTAATTAATTATTAATTAGTATAGAGTAGGTTCACATGATACAGAGGTAATAATTGCAATATTAACATTAAGTAGTGGTGCAAGTTCATGTGGAATAAAGGTGGTAATTATAATATCAATATTAAGCAGCATTATGTGCAGTTTCACTTAGAGGTAGTAATTGTAATTACTAGTAATAAGAAGTAGTTAGAGCAGGTTCTGACAGAATACAGGTATTAATTATAATTTCAGTATTAACTAGTTATTATGCAGGTCTGCACAGAGGTTTTTATTCTTCCATACCTGTAGTGTAATGGCAGTTCCAAATATATGTTATGTGGGTCCTTAATTTTTGTAAGAATAAAGTACATTTTAGATCTGATTGTATTTCTGAATTATAAATGTGGTATTAATCTCCTGATAATTAATATTGTATTACTAAAATTCTTGAATAAAATACCATTTGAATTGGTCTTTAAATAATAACGCATTGAGAAGTGAAGTTCTTTAAAAAGTGCCAAATACAAGTTAGCCGGTTTTATTTATTTCTCTAGCAACAGGGCAGGAAGTTCAGAGGGGGAAGGATGGAGGTAGGATAGAGAACATATTGTAGTGACTAATTCCTCCCAGCATGTCTGGAAGTACTTTTCTACTAAGAGAGTTGTGGAACAGTGGAATGGACTACTACAAATAGTAGAGAAGATGGAATATGCAGAGGCTTACAAGAGGTTGTGGGAAATGTGAACAAGGGAAAGAGACTAGACAAGTTTAGTGTCTCCTTCTCCTGTTAATCAAAAGTAATATAATCCAACTCACCCCAAGTGATGGTCATTTGAGAACTGAGTTCATATCTTAATGATGGTGTATAGGACATATGACCTCAGGTCAGATGATGTTATTACAAAGTCCACCATTAACATTTTTCCTAAGATGTTCAGTTACCAAGTACACTTATGTGACTAATGTTTGAACATGATATTCATGATAAGTTACACGTCACTAGTACAGAAGTCCAATAATAATTCAGCATTCAGGTTTTGATCAGCAAGCTGTTCTTCCCAATCATGATCCTCTCAGGAGTTAGATCCTTCCTCAGATGAGAGTTGACATCTAGTAAGAATGCAGAGACAGTAGGTGGTATCTTTTCAAAAGATGCAGAAATAGTCTCCAAGAGGGTTCAGTACTCAGAATAGCTGTCAGGTCCATATGTACAAACGACTATCAGAGTTTTCCATTCTGCACTAGCAATGAAATTGAGGTGACCTTTTTGCCCAGTGGCACAAACTCCAAATGTTCTACAAAAAGCTAGAGGCATCTGAGATAGCCTGCATCCATCTTTGGCTACTCTTGAGGAGAAATTTTGAGTAGGAGAGACACCACCCTGATAAAGAACCCTGGTTCTGAAAGAATGTTGTGTATAGAAGTAAGACAATCTATACATGGATGATACTTTCAGACTTGTTGAATACAATTTGGTCCCTTACCCACTAGTGAGATGACATTCCAAGTCTGAAGAGACAGTTTCCACTACTTGGGCCTTGTCTTTCTTATTCTGTCCTACTCCTGACTGCCACATTTTTGGCATTGCACATCACCTCTGCCATTGTCCTTGTAGGTGATTAAACTTCATGTAAAAGAAAAACAATTATAATGTGTATTTTATTGGAAACCTATAGTAAACAATTAAAACATTAAGCCAAATGATATTTTACATGTGCATTTTTGTGTGTTGGGGATATCAGTTTCAGCCTAACTTCTGCATAGTGAAATAATTATATTTTTATATGGGTAGTGCCAAAACCCTTTTCCATTCTCTATGGAAGGCTCAGTGATGATTTGTGGTTGTAGGGCAGCTCACTGTAGCAGGATATGAGAACCTATGATCTAAACCATTACATAGTGAGAAATGTCATACTCACCAGGTGAAGCAGGAATCATTTTAATAATCTCCACCTGGAAAAATATTAAGAGACAGTTAAAATCAGATACCTATACTGCTGCTAATGATGTTGTGGTGGTGGTGTGTGTGTGTGTGTGGGGGGGGGGGGGGGGGCATTTTTTGTCCCTTCTTACCATAGCAAGCTTAGATTAGTGTGTACAAAATATGATGCAGGTTGGTGTATTTGAAAACAAATTTCTTGTCCCAGTTGGACAAGCAATTGCTCCACCCTGACATGTGCCATTAACACTGCTATTTGATTTTTTTCTCAACATTTGCCAGGGATATGGAATCTTATTAACCTGATGACAGATTATCATGCCATTCTTGTCAGTCTGCTTTGTATGGAAGCTGTAATTTTCTGTGTCGAGAAGTGTCTGAGCTGGAGCTCCTACTGGAGGATATCCCTAGGACATACATGTGTAAACCTGGCAAGCACTATGACGGTTCCCAGTTTTATTTTCTTAACTGCAACAAACAGCTGCTGTAAAGTTATCCCTTAAACAATGTCATCAGAATTCTACAGTTAAAGTAGCTTTTATGTTATTTATCTGCATTCTGCATTAGCATTTTTTTCTGGGACAGAAAGGAGTAATTCAAGGTTGAACATCAGTTTTGCAAATCTTGCTAGTCACTCAATAGGAAGCATTTTCTATTGCTGCTTAAAGAATGCACATCGCTATGGAAACCAGTTTGCTTCTTTAGTGTGAGGGCTAGCTATTCTACAAATATAGAAATACATTAAAATAGCAACGTGAATCAGTTTATTGTTGGAGTCAGGCAAATGTATTGTAGAGTGTGCTGCAGGCAATTTTTGCTTTTCCACTCAGCCTGCATGTCTACGCATGACATCTGGTTGCCTTTTTTTTTTTTCTCAAATATAATAGTTGTGCAGAAAAATAAGAGAATACAATACAATGGGCTAAAGAAATAGTACTAAGAACATGTTTCCTCTGGAACAAGGTTACTAATGGCATTGGTAAATAAACATACTGTGTTCTTTTTGTTAAATTAAACTGCAATAAGAAGCATTTGGTAGGCTCACAGCAGGTATCTTTTAATGAGCATTTTATGAACAAAATGAAGGAAGTGTGGGGGGGGGGGATAATGTATTTAATGCGATGTGAAACCTGAATATGAATGATACTGCTCTTCAGAGTTAACATAAATGGTCTAGAGTGATACGTTTAGACTGCATTTATACAGTCTTCTCACTAAAACCTATCTCTCCAGGCTCATACTGTATCTCAAGTCGACAAAGTATTAACTCAACTGAAAGTGTCACATAGAATATTTAACATGTTGACAAATGAGGCTAGGAAAGTTATTGCAATAAATGTACTTCTCCATAGAATGGAATATTGCCTACCTTTAATAACACTGCTCTCGGCACAGAATGCTTCTCTTACTCAGTCGGTGGAGATTTAAATACTTAGTTTCCTAAACATTGCCAATAACTGAGTTCACATCTGCACTACTCACAGCAAGAGCTATACTTCTGCTCAATGCATTCACCGAGGATGGGGCAAAGGGAGTGGTGGCCTGGGAGCAAGATGTTAGGAGGTTTGATCAGCAGATGCCGATGGTGTGGTACTGCAGTATCGCCATTCAGAAATGAATGCTGTTGCTGTATCTTTGATCACATCTGAAGCACTGAGTGTGTTTGCACCTAAAAAATAATAAACAAGAGCTACTGTTCAGCACTCCATTGCAGACTTCATATCAAAAATCAAAACTATAGTCCTAAAAACAAGGGTGTTTAGTTATAAGGGTGGCCATTTGCAAGTAGAACATGTGAAAGAGCTTTCTCCAAGACACTACACGACATTTTGGAATGATATCCCTTAAAGTCAACCAACTAATGACTTTCAAAAAAACACAAAGAGACTATCTACTATAAGAGAACAAATGCTTTACTGGAAAAGCTCATCCAGACTCTGCTACAACTTGCTGTGATGGAAAGGTTAGTTCGCTTTTGCTTTCTTTTATTTTGTATTACTTTATTCCCTTTTTCTATTTTGTATACTGTGATTTGTTTTCTTTACACTGAGTTTTCCTTATATTCTGCTTTAGTTGCATATTAAAACTTGGAAAGACATGAAAGCTGTGTCTCTTGTGAGTCACACAGAAATTAGAACAGGTCAATTAAAGAGTCACACAAAAGTTAGAACAGGTCAATTAATGTTAATTATCTGTGAACTGATGGAGTGGAGCTAGGAACTTAGCCTTCTTTTTAAGAGGTAAAATAAAACATTTCAAAGCTTTACTGGAAAAGCTCACCCAGACTCTGTCACAACTTGCTGTGAGGGAAAGGTTAGTTTGCTTTTGCTTTCTTGCATTTTGTTTTACTTTATTGCTTTCTTCTATATTATATACTGTGACTTGTTTTCGTTACACCGTGTTTTACTTGTATTCTGCTTTTAATTGCATATTAAAACTTGAAAACACACCACAGATATGTCACTTGTGAGTCACACAGAATTTTTTTACATTTTTTTTTACCCCCCCCCACCCTGTTGCTTTGTGTTCGTAAACACAACTGTCTTTCTAGTTGCCTGCCCTTTATGTTAATTTGACCACAAATCTCATTCCCGCTCACCTTTTACCAGCTGTAAATTGTTCATCTTCCAAGCCCCTGCAATGCCCTTGTGGTTGTTAGCCTAGGAAACACATATGAACCTATGAAATGAAATGCAACTGCGATTGTAATATAGGTTAATGCACTGCAGCACTGGTTTCACTCAAAACTGACAAGAGGATTTTTTTTTTTGATCGTGCCAAACTATAACTTTGGAGGCACAGTTTTTCTTAACAGCTGCATATTCTTAAGTAATGCTGATCATGTTTTCATTATGACAGAAATTACACCAGTGTCAGCAGAGTGACATGTATCACACTTACCTTTGGTACAGAAAGCACTGGGATCCATTTCCACATCAGGTAGATGGATTGCTGACATTGCAGTGCAGCATAATTGAGAGGGGCTGTACTTCCGAGTGTGTCATCTTTCATATGACATGTCAAATACAGGTCCCTTCTGCTTGACTTGGTGGTAGCTCAGGTGGATGTAAAAGATCCCATGGCACCTAACAAAAAGAGTAGGAAAGTTCCTCGATGCCCTGGCCAAACTTTCCCGAGTACTATATATACCAGCTTGAGTCTCCCCTGAAAAAAGGTCATTAGCCTAGTGGAACTAACTTGTTCAACAAAGGATAAATACAAAAATACATTTTTAATTCTATATGCTATGCAGCATCTGTTTCTGACAGTGTATATTGCTGATTTGCCAGATGCAGAGTATTGTATGCTTGCTTCATGTTGCATAAAGCCTAACAATAGATAAACAGTCTCTACTATAATATAATCAAAGGCAGGGGGTGCAAGCTGTCATTCTTTAGTATATCTTGATTACTATTATATGCTTACTATGTGGATTATTATTTTAGATTTATTTCCATGAATTTGAACTCAATTAGGTTGTATTTAACTAACACAGTTATGCTAGGTCTTCTGTATGTTGCCTTACATTGTATATATTTCCATTATAATTTCCTTTTCTCTGATCTGTTAACAAACTGTTTCCTGTAGTCAAAAGTATAGAGTTTGATCCCTTCTACCTCCATTTGCCTACTATGTGGCTTTGAGCAAGTCACTTAACCATACAGTGCATCTGTGACACCTCTGAAAAGGAACACTTTGCCCATTGGATTTACCTGGATAACAACTATCTAAAATAATATTTAAAATTTCCTTGTTATTTTGGCTTTGTTTAGAATTCTTGAGGCCTTTTCCTTGTAAAATGTATGGGTTTATGGCAAGTTGTTTTGGTGTATGGTCACTAAATAATGACAGGCAAGTGAGTTTCAGACTTTGCATCCTTCAGAAAATGCTTGCTAATCAAAGCTTGTTTGAGCAATTTTCTAATTATATAAGATAAATATTAAAATCTATTCCTGATTTTGAGATTCTGGCACTGATTCTTTAACTAAGAAGTTGAGAGGGAAGGGGACAGTTGGACTGGATTTATATCCTCATATTTGTGGTGTGTTCCTTGTAGAATTTGTTACAGTGTTGAGGACTGTAGTCAATAAATAATGAGGAGCATGCACATTTCAGACTTCATACCCCATACTAACAACTTTCTTAGTATACAAGACCAGTCTTTAAAATATGTTTCTGATTTTGGATGTTTGTCTCTTCTAGCACTAAGAGGTTGGGGGGGCATGGGGATGAAATGGGTTGCACTATATAGTTCTCACAACAGCAAGCTGAAATGTACATCTAGGCCATTATTTAAATATTTATTCATTCACTTGAATGTAAGAAAGCATGTGATGTATAGTCATACAAGGAGCTGTAATAGCTGGTCATGTGTGTACATATATATATATATATATATATATATATATATATATATATATATATATATACATATAGTGTGTGTGTATGTAATATAAATACTTGGTTTCTGCATCCCAGAGAGTAGTTATGGTATAAAAGAAGGAATAGATTGTGGTAAATAAGAAGATCCTACTATGAGCCCCATATTCCTTGGTTCCCTTGTACAACAAATCACATGAGTTTCAAAGGAAAATAAGTTTCCTGTTGCTTGTGCTAAGTCTGTTTTCAACGTGAACGTATTATGTTTTGCTTTGTATAGCAAATGTCTGTCAGTGTTTTGTTGAAAAATTTTAAATAAAAATTTTAAACTAAACTCAAATCTCTGTGATCATTGTTAAATTAAACAGAAATGGGGAGACAGCCTAGTAATGGGATATTGATATAGTTGTGGGTGCTGCAGTCCATTACCCTGCCGAGGGCCCCATTTGATGATGATCTGGCTCTGGTCATACCTCTGAACTATCCATAATTTTGCAGACTATCCCTGATTCTGCCTCAATATAATAATGACAGACTTTAGAATTTCATATTTTTATTGTTCTGAAAATGCTGGTTGACATACTTCTCAACTATCCAGATTTTGGCAAAATGTCCAGATTTCGTCTCATGTATTTTGGTCTGTTCCTCATAAAATTTGTGGTTTTCTGACAAATCCTACTGGACTGAAGTCATTAAATAATAACACACATTTGAGTTTTGGACTTCAATATCCTTCAGAAAAATGCATGATAGCACAACATGTGTTAATCCAGCAACTTTCTATATTTATAAGAGTAATATTTAAAATCTGTCCTTATATTTTGGTCTTTGTCCCCTATTATTTTTGGCTTTGTCCAGATTTCTTGAGCTAAAACGTTGAGAGGTATGCATGTTGATGCAAAACATGTTGTTCCATTAACATATTAAGTGAATTAGAATGATATATAAAAAGGAGCTAGTAAGGATGCCACCTATCCATTTTTTTTCCAGATTATCTGGAAATCAACTGTTTGGTCCAGTTGTCCAGTTTTTCTTTTAATAATCCAGAATTCACTGCAATCTGTATTGCTCCTTCCCTGGCTCAAAACTGATTGGATGAACCTGGCTTGACAGCTGAATGTGGATGACCAATCAGGAGCAAAGGAATCAAATGAGAATACCGCTCCTGAGAGAAGTTAATGAAAGCAAGCAGAACACAAGGTCTGGTGCCATTCTGTGATAGAGACTATTGTGTGTGCATTCATGGTTTATGGTTTCAGATTGCTCATAGTGTGTTATCGTGTTGTTTTAGGCTGGGACTGACTGATGGCCTTGGCAGGAGCATGCTGGAAAGTAAACTCATTTTACTTGTTGTGTTGAGGTGGTTGCAAGCATCAGCAGCAACATTATTTTATAAAAAAGATGTAAGCCTTTCTATTTTGACTTTTTAAATAATTTTTAAGGAAGCAAGCACCATGCAAAGCAATTAACACCCCTGTTTTCATATCCTGCTGAAGCCATTTCACAGCTCCTCAACTCCTTTTATTTTGCTTTAGCTTGAAATAAATGCTGCAGTAAATCCCAGAACAATGCACATTTCCAGCTCCCTTACTCTTCTTTGTCAGTCTGTCTGACTAATAACTCTGCCCAACACATGGCCTTTGGCAAGAGCTTCTTGTCTTAAGATGCATTCTTTCCAAGAGTAACAGAATAATCAATGCTTGGCAGGATTTAAGGTGTACCTGTAAATCATACAAGAAACCAAAAGCTTAAATTCATCAGTTGCAGAAACTTTTACTGATCAGACTTCATCGCCATTTTGTTCTTATTTATTGCTGTACAGGAAGTTAATCTCTGTAGTGTATTTAAGTTTAGCAGAGTGGGTCATTTGTATTTTTTCAGTGTGGCTTAGAGAAAGGGTATAGTAAAGGTATTCCTTCTGACACACAGTTACCCATTAACATTTACTTTGTGAATGTGTGTGTGTGTGTGTGTGTGTGTGTGTGTGTGTGTGTGTGTGTGTGTGTGTGTATGAGGGGTACAGATGAAAAGTGGACTGCTAATTTCCAATAGCCGTAAATAAATTAATGCATTCTTTAATGATCTAGTCCAGTGTTATGAAACCGAAATTTCCAAATCAGCATACATTTTCTTGCTGGATTGTAGAAGAAACTCTACCAATTCATTTGTGATTGGTTGCAAAATAAATCAATCACATAAGAAAAGGAATGTTAGTCTTTCAGGGGGAAAAAACAGACCTTTTTTTAAGTGCTGCCTCACAAGGAAACCATTGAACTTTCACGCAGAAGCTGTGAAAATTCTGGCAATGGATTTTAATTTGGTAATTACATAAGCATTGATGGAAAGACTATATCACTTAAAAGAATATTTCTTACTAATAATAACACTGCTACTTGGACAATTTTAATAGCTTTAATTATTCATAAAATATGCTTATATGTTTATCTTATGCTTTTTAATTTGATATTTGAGAAAATGCTCTGGAGTGCAAGGAGGTGTGTTAGCAGTTAGAGGTGTGACATTCTACACATAGGTATTAATGATTTAATTTTAAATGCACTAAATCACACGGCAAGAGGAAGAACATGATGCTATTTGGGAAGACTTGTCTCAGGTGAGATGCTTGCTTGCTATAGCTCAGTTTATTATTGACTTTTAGCTCTGCTTATGACTAGAGTAATATTAACTATTTCACTGCTGGCTTGGGTCATCATATTCCACCATATGAATACATGCACTCATATTATATACTTTTATGATATTGTATTGTCTCACACAAGCACACAGAAATTTCAACATACATTACATAGCCAGATAGACAAACACACACATATACATGCACGCACGCACGCACATACATACACACATACCTGCATTACTCAATACAGTCAATATCAAGCTCTAACATACATGCATATGGCAGTGTGTACCTGCTGTAGTGCTAATGAGCTTTGTCCTGTGACCTGTCCAGATACCAAGAGTTTAAAGGCTGAGAGTTATACAGTGGATTCTGTATCAGGCTGGGACCTTTGAGGTAAAAACAAACAGATGTGTTCATAGTAAACATAATGCATTCATGTAATACATCACTGCAAAACGAAAAAACATAATGATGTCCTTAGAGCTGAGTGATATTCCTTTGGCAGATAGCTGCACTAAGTAGAAGGTGTTCTAATTAATGTACTTACATGTAATGATGAGTAACAGAGACGGGAATTATCAGGTGAAGTGTAAAGGTCTTTTACTGAATTCTCATTTTGAGTTTGGGTATTGTCTATGCTATATGCTAGGGAGAGGTGCTGTGTTATAATATTTCATTTTTTAACATTTAGTATTTAGTTTGAATCCATCTTAACTTCTTGATATAGGACTAAGGCTAGGGTGTCACAGGTGACTTGACAATGATTCATTTGCAAACTTAGAGGTCTTGAGGTGTGCAGATCCGAAAAGCAACTCTGTACATATTTTCTCAGAATGTCCAGATTTTTGGCTCATATTTTTGGCCTGTTCCTCTTTTTCCTGGCAAATCACTGGAATGATCTCAGGATTGAAGTCAATAAATAATGACATACATTTGAGTTTCAGACTTCAAATCCTTCAGGAAATGTATATTAAAACAAATCTTGTTACTCTAGCAACTTCCTAAGTTTATAAGAGCAATATTAAAAATATGTCCCTTTTTGTACCCACATTTTGTCAAGCTTTGTCCAGATTTTTTGCATTAACAGGTTGAGAGGTAAGGGCACTGCTGGCCACAATCGTGTGTGTGTGTGTGTGTGTGTGTGTGTGTGTGTGTGTGTGTGTGTGTGTGTGTGTGTGGTGTTGTAAATATGGGTCAAATCCTGTTGCTACAGACTGCTTAAATTATTAATATCACATGGAAAACAGAAAGGGTAGCTTTATCTTTGCTAGTCATGCCTATGCAAATCATGATCATTTATACAAATGAACTGTAACATTGGGCATATTTCCATTCATATATATGCATTTATGTTTATATTTCATCAGACTTTTTATATTAATTTTATTGGAAATTTGTGTTTCTAAAGGAAAAATATAGTTAACACATTAGAAAGAATAGTGATTTAATAGATTTGATTGTTGTGGTGGTGGTGGTATGTGTGTGTGGCTGAGTGCCAGGGACTGTGACACACAGTTCAGTTGGAATTTAGTGAACATGTACCCTGTGTTCATAATGCTTTTTCAAAAAAACTGCTGACATGAATAGGACATGTTTCACATGGCATACACCTGATGACAATATCTCTACACAAAGTGCGTGTGTACGGGAGTTTAATGAATCTGAGATCAGTGATACCCAAAATATAATAGTTTCACTAAATAGAACTTGCTCAATGGTGCAATTATATATTTAGTCCAAGGTGTACCTGAACAACTACATTTTTAATTGAGGAAGTGCTAGGTTTTGAACTCAGATCACAAACTCACTATAAAGAGTGTAACACTGAACACATATGCACCAGCTAGAGGAAGCCTCCTCTATCTGTCCTAAGTCTTGTTTGACATCTTACTGGAAAGTGAATATCTCTAGGCATTTGCTAAACAGGGAAACCCCAAAGGGATAGTCATACTAATGGGGAAATTTGGCCAGGGCATTGGGAACTATCCCTACTCTTTTCAATATGTGCTACAGAATCTTTTACATCCTCCTAAGGTATTACTAATACAGGCAGATGGGACCTTGGTACACATTGGAAGGGAAACATACTTTCCTGACTGGAGCAGTGACATTTTTATTTGCAAGTTGTCATGATGGGGAACTAAAAAAGAAGTTATGTACTCACCATAACATTCAGTGTGAGTTGTTCATCTCGTCTTCATTCTCACTGATGGGTTCAGAGATGATCCTCGGCTCCTACTCAGCCAGATGCTAAAGCATGAGGTCTTCAAACAGCTTGTGGCCTCCTCCCTATACCATGATGTAATCGTGCTTCCCCTCAGATCTTGTTTGCAGCCAATTATACTGATAACTAAAGGGCACAGAAACTGAAATAAGGATACCATAAATAAGGACAAAGTATCACTAAGATTTGTCTGAACTTCCCGGCCCTCAAGACTTTGAAGGTAGGGGGTTGGTGGGTGGGATGTAAGAATAAAGGTGAGATGAACAACTCACATGGAATGGTATGGTGAGTACATAACTTCTTTACGTGAAGTTGTTCTATCTCGCCGTCATTCTCACAGATGGGTTAGCTTCCAAAGCACTATCTTTTTGAGTTGCTCATGGAAGTATATTCCTCAGAACCATAGAACCAAATGAGGCTGTGTCCCTGGAGGTCCTATCCAATTTACAATGAGTGATAAAGGTATGCCGTGAGGACCACGTGGCTGCTGCACAAATGGTATCCATAGGTAGCCTTGCTAGAAAGGCTGAAGATGTAGAAACTGCCCTGGTAGAGTGAGCCTTAACTTTATGATTTAGTGCCATGTGCATAGAGCTGTATGTGAAAGAAATGCAATCTGACAGCCATTTTGACAAAGTAGTTTTTACCACCGGAGTACCCTTCTTTGAGTCTGAGAAAGAGACAAAAAGTTGATTCGACTTTCTGAAGTCCTTAGTCCTGTCTAAATAGAATTGAAGTTGCCTATAGACATCGAGTTTGTGCAACGTGTTCCATTTTGTTAGTATATTTGGGAAAAAACACAGGCGATTCTATAGTCTGGTTAAGATTTGTTTCAGAATAAACCCTAAGTATGAATGAAAGATTTGTTTTCAGCGTTATGTCATTATGAAAAATCAAGTATGGGGCTTTGATGGACAAGGCATGTAATTCCAAGAGTCTTCATGTGGAAGTAATAGCTACTAGGAAAATGGTCTTCCATGATAGGTATTTCAAATCACAGGATGATGTAGGTTCAAGGGGGGGGGGGTAAAATGATCCGAGAGAGCACAAAATTCAGATTCCATGGAGCAGCAGGGGTTCTAATATGTGGTTCCAAGTGAATAGTACCTTTAAGGAAGCCTTTAGAAAGTCTGTGTGACATCATGGGTGTCTCTTGATTGCCAATGTGAAAATTAGAAATTGCTGCCAATTGAACCCTAAGGGTTGCCGCAGCTGCTCCTTCATGAAACAGTTTAGTCGGAAACTCTAAAATGGATGAAATTGAAGCCATATATGGGTCAACATTTTTTGATCCTCATATGGAAAATCTTTTCCACTTGCTAAGGTATAGTTTTCTGGTAGAAAATTTATGAGAAGGGATTAGGATGTTCTGTGGTGCAGGTGACAGATTGTGGAACTTGGCTATTTGTGGAACTGGAGCAACCAAGCTGTCAACTTTTGGGTATGAAGTGCAGGATGAAGAGCCCCTGATGAATGCATTAGAAGATCTGGAACTGGGTCCAGAATCCATGGTTCTTCCAGTAGATGAGGCTGAAGAAAGGGGAACCAAATTTGATGAGGCCAGTAAGGGGCTATTAGAATAATGGTCCTTCCCAGAGTGCTGGCTTTCTGTAGGAATTTGGGTATCAGAGGAAACAGGGGGAAAGGCATAAAGAAGTCCCAGGGGCCAACTGTGTACAAATCCATCCCTTGGGGTATCCCCCTGGTTGGGGAATCAGGGCAAAGTAGTTGCTGCATTTGATGTTGGTGGGGGTTGCAAAGAGGTTGCAGCAAGGCTGGCCCCATCTGCGGAATATCCCTTCTGCTACTTCTTCTTTCAGGGACCACTCGTGAGGCAAGAAAATTGCTCTGCTCAACTTGTCCACTATCACATTGGACCTCCCTGAGAGGTGCATTGCTATCAGAAAGCACTGGGTGGATATTGCACACTGCCATACTCTCAGGGCCTCTTGACATAAGGGGTATGATCTGGTTCCTCCCTGTTTGTTTATGTACCAGACCACTGACATGTTGTCCATCTGTATTGCAATAGTGTCTAGAGGGAGAAAGTTTTGAAAGGACTGCAATGCTAGAAGTTCCACTCTCATCTCTAGGATATTGATATGCAGATGAGCCTCATGATTCTCCCATGTGCCTTGGGCTGTCCTTCCCTGAAAATGCCCCCCCCCACCCTATCAGGTAGGTGTCCATGGTCACAGTGGCAACAGGGGGTGGTAGAACAAAGGGACGTCCTATTGTCACTTGAGGAAAGGTCAGCCACCACAGAAGATCCCTCTTGCATTACTTTGTTATTATAATGGGATGAGACATTGGAAGTTCCTGACAGGACCATTGTATGAATACAAGCTATTGCAGTATCCGCATATGCATTCGGCCTAATGGAATGGTAATGATGGCTGCCACCATGGTCCCTAGTAATTTGAGCAGTACTGAAGCTGGGGCTCTCTCTTTGGGGATGAAGTCCAGAACTTGTTGTCGAAGGTTCACCACTCTTTCCGTTGGAAGTTTTACGGTCATGGAAACTGTGTCAAGATCTGCTCCTATAAAAATGGTACATCTGGATGGCTGTAAAGCCAATTTGTCCCAGTTTACAGTAATCCCCAATCGACTGCAAAGATCTAATGTTGTATCCCTTGCTTGTATGAGTTGATGCTTGGTGGTGGCAGTGAGGAGCCAGTTATCTAAATATAGAAACACTTGGAATCCTAACTGTCATGACTATTGCCATGCATTTGGTGAACACTCTGGGAGCTGTTGTGAGACCAAAGGGCAGAGCTCTAAACTGAAAGTGACTGGCTCCCAGCTGAAAGTGCAGATGATCCCTGGATATTCTGGCTATCTTTATATGGTAGTACACATCCTGGAGATCTATTGAGCATATCCAGTTGTCTTTCCCTAGAAAGGGAAGTATAGATTGTAGTGTGACCATCTGAAAACCTTGTTTTTTTGACAGATTTGTTTAATCTGCTGAGATCCAAAATGGGTCTCAGTCCCCTGTTTTCTTTGGAACTAAAAAGAACCTTGAGTAAGTTCCGGATTGTCTCTGGTCTGCTGGGACTGGTTGGATGACTCTTTTTTTCTAGCAACCTTGCAATTTCTATGGTTGTCTGTTCCCTGTGACTGGGTGGGAGGTCTGGGATTTTTTTCACAAGGGGTGGAGGGGTAGCAAAGGGAATGGTGTAACCTCTGGCTATTATGCTTTGCACCCAATAATCTTTTGTGATTTTTAGCCAGGTATCTGGGTACAAAGATAAGCATCCCCCAACTGCCTCCAGAGATGGACAGATGGGCCTCCTTTCAGGAGTGCTGTTAGGGCTTTCCAAAGAATTGATCCCTCTCACCCTGATTTTGCGGGCCCCCTCTGCCGTGTGGATGGCATCTTCCATTATTGCCCCCTCCTCTGCCTCTAGAGGGGGTTTCACCACTTGTGTCAAAGAAAGCTCCTTGGGCTTTATGGAACCACATTTTCCCACTTTTCCAACCTTTAGGATAAGGTCTGGTTATGGTGGAAAAATGGACTCCTATGGCAGACAGAGTGTTTCCATCTTGCTCACACCTGGTAAGTGTTTCCTTCACTTTCGGTCCAAAAAGTGATGAACCATCAAAGGGGGTGTTCACAAAGGATGACATATAGAGCTCCACAAAGGGACATGAGTGCATCCAGGAGTGTCTCCTAAGAGCAATTCCTGTACTCGTTGCCCTACTCGTTCCATCAGCTGCATATGAAACCAGATGCATAGAAGAGTTTGTAAGGGAATTTAGGGTAGCAAGCTGGGAGGTTACCTTATCTGAGACCCCCGCAGCTACCACACCCTGTAGAGTATCTCCCAACTCCTTAAGGAGATCTCTATGTAGTCTAGTAAAATGTGTAAGGTAGTTCAAGGATCGAAGAGTAAAAGCTGCTGAACTAAACATGTGCTTTCCGTATCTGTCCAGGATCCTAAAATCCCTGTTAGGAGGATGAACAGATGTGGAGGTCTCCGATAACTCCTTTTTGGTGGCCGCTGCCACCACCATCATCAATGGGTACTCCTTTGGTAAGGAAAGCCTTGTCCTGGGGTGACATTATACATTTGTTAGGCCTCCACGGGACTGGTTCTATGGTATCTGGTGACACCCACGCCTTTCAAGAGAAAAGGTCCATCAACTCATCAAAAGGCAGAGTCACCCAAGAGGTGGAGGGGTGAGACCCAAAAGCCTTCAGGAGTACTGACTCATCATCAGTAGGGTTAAGTGGGTTCCAGCCAACCCTCTGTTTCAGTATTTCTTAGATATCACCAAAAGAGATATCTTCAGAGGTGGACCGTGGGGACCCTTCTGACTCATCTAAGTCTGTATCTGACGTGATGGATTCCTGTGGGGAATCCAGATGCTTCCTCTTACAAATCCTCTTCCTGGGAACCTTCTCAGTGGGAGCTTCCGGGAAGGTCCCGGAAGAGCAGGGCTCACCCGATGGGGGGACCTGAGACTCTACACTTTTGAGGGATCAGTGAAACAGAGGCAGACACAGGAGCTTTAGGGGAGGAGATTGCTGGTACCAATGATGTGGGTGCTTGAGGGGACAATGCTGTCATCACTGCATCGAAAGCCCCCCATCTCCAATCCGAATAGATGCCTGGATCCATAGAAGCAGGCAGTCTCCACAGCGCCAAAGCCATGGGCTCGGAGCCTGAGGTAGGTGCCGAACTCACCCGAGCCAAGGACCCAAGAGGCAGAGTCAGCACTGAAAGATCAGTACGACTATCCTCTTCAGACCTGACTGGCGAGTGTCAGCTTCTAGACTCTAAGGTAGGTACCAAAGAAGTCAAAGTAGTCGGAACAGAAAGCCCCAATGGTGTTGGCTCCAGCGGTTCCACAGTCATTGGTTCTGAATACTCTGGATTCGAAACCTCAGGTCAAATCAGAGGAGGAACAGAAGAAATGGGCTGGGTCTTGGTCAGTTCCGAAGCCCTAAGGGCTGAACCCGACAGAATTTTTGCTAGCACCTGTGACTGCAAAAGCCTCTGCAACACTCGATCCACATCCTTATCCAATAGTCTTGAGGACCGGGAAGCTATAGAAGAGGCCTCTGATGTAAAATTGGAGACTTTAGAGTAGGAGATACTGGTTCCAATACTGGGGACTGGCTCCTACTGACAACAACAACCTCCAGTTCCGTAGGCATTGGAGCCGAGGTGGGAGTCCAGCTAGATTTGGATATCGATGAGCCCTTTTTTGGCTCCGACTCTAAGGACGAGCTGGAAGATAAAGTTTTAGATGAGTTAGCAGGTTTGACCTTATCCAAGGCTTCTTGAAAAGAGGATTTTAGTAAACCTCTTGCCATTAACTTACTCCTGCATTTGTGGAGAACGCGAGAACTAAATGAGTGACAGATGGCGCAATTTTCTTGAAGGTGAAGCTCAGTTAGACAATAGACACAGTCTGTGTGCCCATCTGTGATAGATATGTTTTGTCCACATTTGGGACATTTCTTGAAACCAGATTTAGCCCTCTCTTGAGACATGGTAAAGCACTCTTATATCTATAATAATAGCCCCAAAGAAAAAAATGCAGGGCTGTAACAATATAATATGTAATACAACAACACACACTCTATGTAACTATAAAGGCATACAATAAAAACAATAACAGCAATAATAGCCCCATTAAAAATAGTGTCTAACTCTAAACTACAAGAAACTACGGTACACCAACTATGAGAAGTATGCAATGCTATTCAAAGATATATAATACAACCCTAACAACAACCACAGGGCTGAATTAAATTTACAAATTCAAATCTAACAGTAGAAAAAAAAATGAACTACTACTGCCCTAATAAAAAACAGGCTTGCTACTTTAAAGCAGACAGAAGAAGGGGTAGGGAGGAAAGTTGCTTTAAACTAAGCAATCTCTAAGAGTATTGTTTTTTGTAGGCCTAGAAGAAAAGCGACCACAAAAACAGAGAAAAAGCACTCTAATACTAAATATGACTATCAAACACCAAAAATGTATAGAAAATCCTAAGTTTTTTTATATATCTATCAACACCAAGCAGGAATTGTAGAAAAAATACAAAGATATTTTAACAATACTGGCCAGAGCTGTCGAGGAATTCCTGATTTGCTGCAGTGGCAAATGAGATCTGAGGGAAGCACTATTGCATCATGGGATAGGGAATAGGCCATGAGCTGTTTGAAGACCTCGAGCTTTAACATCTGAGCAAGTCAGAGCCGAGGATTGGCTCCAAACCCATCAGTGAGAATGAAGGCGAGATAGAACAACTTCACATCACAGCATTTTAAAAATGACTGCTGAATCTGATATTTTACACTGCATTATCTATATAAATAAAAATTGCCCTCTATTTCTGTACCCAAACAAAACCATACAGATCGGCATCTCTTTCTCAAATCTTGAAGAGAAACATTCAAAAATGATTTGTGATCTGTAAGCAGAAAAAATGCATGCACCTCATTGCATTATTTAGTTTTTAATTGTAAAGTTCAGTGTACATTGCATCGAACCTAAAAAAGGAATGAAAGAGATGGAGAAAAAAGCACATTTCGAATGTCCAAATATAATCTTGTAGCATCCATAAGAGGGCCAACACTATTATTTTTCTTCACATATTAAATTTTGTGAGTTGTGTCTTTGTCTTGAAAATCCTACACAGAACTAGACAGGGCCAAAGTTAAAGGAACAGGGCAGCTATGAAATAGCACAAATACCATTACCTGCATCTTATGAACCTTACTCTTTGGTGCATAACTTGTTCAGTAACTTTTGTGCATAACTTCTTCAGTAATTATTTATGTTTTATGCTGACTCCCCTTGCTAGTATTTCCCCTTGTGAAGTCAAGGTTTGATTCTGCCTGATCATGCTAACTAAAAGCCAGGTGTAGATGGTCAGAAAAAAGAAGGTGGGAATGGAAAGAGAGGGCCACAAAGAACAGACTACAGTCTCCCTCCCTCCATCTTTTCATGCACTGTGTGGTTGTTAAATCTACTCATAGTTTGCTATGACATACAGCTTTCAAACCAAGAGATGGTGCTCTTTATCTGCTTCTAGCTGCTTTCACTCAATCATTCTGAACATTTACAAAAGTTGCTAATGATGAGAGCCTGTGTGGAGCCATGACATTTTGGTTTGCATTTTATGGTGTCAAGAAAGTAACTCAGATACTAGTTGCATCTTATGTTTTCAGTCACAAAAAAAATCTTACTGTAATTGTTATTAATTCTTGGCTACCTTAGCATTCCTCAAATAGTGAGACCAGTTTCCCTGAGGCAGCCTATGCTTGATGGTGGGGAGGACCATGCAAGCATGAAATTGTCATACACTATGGGATCAGGCTAAATGTGAGTCCTTACCAAACTCAGATAGCAAAAGGATGCCATAAAGGGCATTCCAAGTCATGTTTGTGGTGTTGTATTTGATAGAGATAGTGGAATTCATACGTTTCTTGGAGATTATGGTTTAAGAGCCCTTACAAGCCTAGCCAATATAGTTTACCCAATGTATGGCCCCAGGGGCATGAGGATGGCATGGATTTGTGCCTATGCCTTGAGTATTTTACAGATTGTCCCTGTCCATAAGAGACGTAGGCCCTACCCTTGGTGTGAATTTGCTATTTCCCATCTATTAATCCAAATTGCATTTGAATAGGGCCAGGGAAGGGCTCTGCTTAACATTAATAGGAAGCCTGGTCCAAAGAAGAGACAATTTCTGAGACACATATCTGTCTCTCCCGCATGTTTTGCTTGAGTCACTGACTATGTTTAGATCCCTAGATGGGGTGACCCTTATGCTGTCTGACTTGCAGATGTGTAGCAACTCCATCAGGGTGGGATTTGTGAGTGCCTTGTAGGTCAGGCATAGGTCACCCCTTAATAGTCAGTAGGAGACAGAGTAAAAGGATAGAGTTTTAGTCTATCCATATAGGATATGGTGTTTACACCCTGGATTTTCTTTGTGAGGAACCTCTGAGGTTGCTTCAGCTGCTGTAATTGCCTAGTGAAGTACATGCCAAATGGTGCATTGTACTCTGTTATTGGTCTTATGAGGGCCGAATACAGTGGGATTACAATTTCCTTGGATCCGGATGCTATACCTTTACTTATAAGTTATGCCACATAGAAGGGCATCCTCACCACTTTGGACACATGGTGGACAAAATTCAGGCTACTATTTATTTGTGCACCTAGATCTCTCACCTCTTGAGTCCACTCTAAGGGGTGTGCTATTGATGCTGTAATTTGAAGGGGTATTTGACTTCCCAAAAGGCAAAATATGTCATCCAGAGACCTTCCACATTAACCTTGACTTCAGAGAAGTATATTCTGAACAGGAGTGGTCCCAGCACTGAGTCTTGAGGCACACCAGTAGTAAGTGGCCTCTTGCTGGATATGGATTCACCCACTTTAACAATGTGCCCTGTCCATGAGCCAACTGACTACCCATCTGGTCACATAGAGATTTATGCCCGGTTTTGTGAGTTTATTTATAACACCTGTTATAAATAAACTCCTGATGAAGGTTCCTGACCCAGAGACTCCCCAGACACTGGAATAGACTTCCCATACATGTCAAGCAGAGTGCCTCTTTGGTCCTCTTCAAAAGGAACCTTGATGATTGGATGGGAGAAAGGAAATTCACCCCGGGAATCACGTCAGTCGCCCTGCTAGACAGTGGTCCAGGGAAGTAAATAGTGTGGGAAGAAATAGCCAGGGAATTGTTATGGCTAGGCTTGTATAGGCCCTAGGGCTGATAACCTAGTACCAACCTATAAACCTATTAACCTGAATAGAGAATTGTGTCAAATGCCTTGGCCAGATCGAGGTAGGCGGTATGTACTGTTTTACCCTCATCTCAGGCCTTAGGTGACTTTCTCAAAGAAATTCACCATATTCAGTAGGCATGATCTGCCCTTGACAAAGCCAAATCGGGTCGGGTCCAGTGTTTGGAGGTTTCCTATGTTATTATATATCAGGTCCATTTTTATTCTTTCCATAGCCTTACATATAAGACTAGTCAACCTTATGGGTTTGTAATTTTTCAGATCAGTACATGGTCCTCTTTTATGCAGACTGATGACTGTTGCTGTGATCCACTCTATCAGGACAAAGCTAGTCCAGAAGCTGTGGTTAAACAGAGATCCTAATGGGCCTGATACGCCCTAATTTAAGCTGTTTAAGAGGCAACCTGGCATGTCGTCTGGCCACACTGAAGCTGTGTTTTTAGCTTTAGAGAGAGGTGAGCATTGGCAACCAGTTACTTGGTGATAATTGGCAGAGGAGTGCTGGAGAGTATTTCACGGGGGAGAACTGGGGGTGATGGAGAGGTGAAATTTGAGCTGAGCTTGACATCCAGCAGATTTGCTATATCTTCTGGCTATGTATAGGTGATGCCATTTACAACAATTCTGCGCATTGATGAGTGTTGCCCCTATGACTGCTGACATAACTGAAAAATGCTTTATGGTTATTCTTAGCTTTGGAGGCTACTTTTTCCTCAAAGTCTGCCTTCCGAGACTTGACTAGTTCCATGACTCACTTGTTTAAACTAATGAGAGACTTTTTATTCTGTTGTGCACATTCTCTCTTACTTCTCATTCAGGGGTCCAACAGGCTGACTTCTTTTTCTGGTTTGACCTGGGTTTATTTTGGTCTGGTATTGCCATTTCTCTGCAGTTGTTTACATGGTCATGCAGGCCTTTTGTGTACACCTCTGCATAGGTTTCTGTGTTTTCTGGATTTGGGGGAGCTTGGAAACTAGCTATGCCATCCATTAATAAGGGGTAATTTACCTTAGAGAAGTTCTTAAAGTTTTTGAGGTTAGGCGGCGGGACTAGTTTTACCTTTATTTCAGTCGAGACTACTTTTGTGATTTGATCTTACCAGTTAGGACATTACAGTAGGGACGGTGCAGCACTCTCCCATATTTGTGAATACCAGATCTAGTGTATTTGTCCCCCTAGTGGAAATGCAGACTAGCTGTTCCAGGGCATTTGAATTTACAAAGTTAAGAAATCTTTAAGCCTGTATGTTAGTGGTCACTTATGCTTCCCATTTAATAGAGGGGTAGTTAAATCACCCATGAGTATGGTATTGGGTGGATTGTGAGTGATTCTAATAACTTCAGGTATGATGCAGGTGTTTCTTGGTTCATGGTGCGGGACCTGTAGCTAGCAAGAATGTGTTAATGAATTTTTACCATGGTTAGTTGGACATGGAGTAGCTCAACCATGTCATATTGTTTGACCAGCCTTGAGGTGTGCTTATCCTTTATGTAGATAAATACATCTCCACCTTTTGCCCTTTCATGTGCAGTGGGTGATCGGAATGTGTGAAAGGCATTATAGCCATGCACTGCTGGAGTGCTTTTGTGGCTTTGAACCATGTTTAACTCCTTTAGCTTGTCCTGAGAAGCTTTTGTTATTTTGGAAGGTTTGTCTGTTTGTCAATGCTTAAAAAAAGGCACTATAGGGGTGGATAATGTTTTGGTCAATATCCAAAAGCCTGGAGGTGACAGGTGAAGACCATGCATGGCAAAGCAGTATGGTCTGTCAACCATGTCCTCCCAGGCTGACAAGTATTGGACCCATTTGGAATGACACCAGTAGCTAAGCCAATTGTTAAAGTTGATCATTTTCTGCAAGTATTGTGGCATCATCCTTGGAGATTCTAGACTGCTGCTCAGTGCTAGACTCATACCTGCCTGTGACACATATTCAGAGCACTCAGTCATACCTCTCTTCATATAGTGCAAGGAGGTATGCCTCAGGTCATTCACGCCCACATAGACTATGCCTGAGTCATACCGGCAATTAGGGGTAATTAGGGGTAAGTGACCTGATTGCTTGTATAGTCTGGAGGATCTTGGTCCCTGACAGTCAACTAACTGTAGCCTTTTCCTTATCCAGCCTGGTAAGATTAAGGGCGAGGTGGAGAATCGGAGGTACAGTTAAAGTATGAAATTGAAATATTCATTGCACATGCAAGGGTGACAGCTATATCACATACATTGATCACAAGCTTGGAAAATTATTTCAAATGTTTATCAGAGCACTCAAAACTCCACAGTGTCTGAGGGTCCAGTACCCCTCACCCCTCCAAATCATGTTTGCTTCAGCAGAGCACAAAACTCTTTTGTGTTTTTAACAAATCTTTGTAGGGTATGATATATACATTATCAGTATCAGACAAGCAAATCATTTGCTTAAAATGCCCTGTCCCTTCAAACAGGAGTATTTTTGAGGTGGCAGAGATATTTTACCAAATGTGTGTGTGTGTGTGTGTGTGTGTGTGTGTGTGTGTGTGTGTGTGTGTGTGTGTGTGTGTGTGTGTGTGTTGTGTGTGTGTGTGTGTGTGTGTGTGTGTGTGTGTGTGTGTGTGTTGTCTGTGTGTATGTCTGTGCATGTACATTTATATATTCCATATATCTATATGTCTCTCTCTCTATATATATATATATATATATATATATATATATATATATATATATATATATATATATATATATATATATATGTATAAATATAAAATATAACAAAACAGTAAAAAAGAGTCACAATGTCATAGAATAAAATAAAACAGGAAATGAAGTACAGCAAATTAGTAGATGCAGTAAAATGTAAACTTTTAATAGGTTAGCACTTACATCCTTATTTACCAGGACGTCATCGACAAACAACAGGTTATTTTAATTGTGGTTCTACATTTATAGGTTCATAGGTTCGTACTAGGCTATCTGCCCTAGGGCATTTATAAGCCTAGCCAGAGTGTGTGTGGCTTTCACCACTCCTTAGGATGAGAATACTACGCCCATTTAGGGTTTAGTTTACTGTGCCTCTGTCTAGTAGTGACACAGAGATGACCCCTGGGGTAAACCTACGATCTCCCATCCACTCGTCAAGACTTCTCTTGAACAGAGTTAGTGAGGGGCTCTGCCTAACATGGACTGGGATTCTGTTCCAGAGTGTAGGGAGCCTCTGGGTTATGAATCTGTCCCTCCAGCACGTCCTATTTATTTCTGTGTTGAGGTTTAAGTCTCTTGCTCTCATGGCTCTGATGGATTTGAATTTTTTGAGGTGGAGCATGTCCATTAATTCCGGATTGGACATGGCCTTGTACGTTAGGCATAGGTCACCTCTGAGTAGGCGGTATGCGACTGAATAGAGCTGGAGTTTTTTCAGTCGGGCAGCATATGACATATGTTTAAGACCCTTTATCCTCTTGGTGAGGAACTTTTGGGGTCTTTCCAACTGCTGCATGTGTCAGGTAAGATACATCCCAAATGGGGCATTGTACTCAATCATTGGCCTAATAAGAGATGAGTACAGGGGCACAATGACCTCTCTTGATCTAGATGTGAAACCCTTCATGATAAGGTGGGCAATATATAAGGTCTTCCTAACCACTTTGGCAATGTGAGTGTCAAATGAGAGGTTACTGTCAACCTGGGTCCCTAGGTCCCTGATTACCTCTTCCGTACTTAATGGATTACCACCTATGTGGTAATTTGTGGGTACCTTGTTTTTCCCAAAGGGTATGACTATACATTTTTTGGTGTTAAGCTTAAGGCCATGGCTCAGGCACCAATTATCCATTTCTATGAGTCCTCTCTGAAGGATGTTTGTGTCCGCTGGAGTATCAATTATGGTGCCAAGTTTGCAGTCATCTGCGAACTTTGTCAGCCACAATCCTCCTATGTTTGCCTGTACCTCGGAAAAATAAATGCCAAACAAGAGGGGTCCCAGAACTGAGCCCTGTGGGACACCGCTTGTGACTGGCTTAGAGTCTGACATAGCTCCAGCAACTCTGACCCTGTGGGTTCTGTCCTTGAGCCAGTTTGCAACCCATCTCGTGACATATGGGTTTACATTTAAGCTGGTGAGTTTGTCTATGATGCCCAAGTGTGGTATTGTGTCAAAGGCTTTTGCAAGGTCAAGGTAGGCTGTGTGAACTGCCTTACCTTCATCAATAGCCTTAGTGACGGTTTCAAAAAAGTCGACAAAGTTCAAAAGGCAGGATCTGCCCTTGACAAAGCCAAATTGGGTAGGATCCAATGTCTGTAGGTCCCCAATGTCTTTGTTTATGAGTTCCATAATGATCTTCTCCATAGCTTTGCAGACCAGGCTCATCAAGCTTATGGGGCGGTAATTTCCAGGGTCCGTAGAAGCACCGCCTTTGTGAAGTGAGACCACTGTTGCCATACACCACTCTCTGGGTACGTATCCTGTAGTAAGGCTAAGATTAAACAGCAGCCTTATGTTTGGGTTTAGTTCCTCTTGGAGTTCATGTAGCACACAGCCCAGGACACCGTCTGGTCCCATTGATGCTGTGTTTTTAGCTTTAGAGAGGGCGGCTCTCACCTGGGCATCTGAGATGTTAGGGAGGCTACACTCTGCTGGGATAGTTATTTCTCCTTTTGGGGGGGAGGGGGAGGAGAATTTTGCACTGAACCTATCTGCCAGAATGTTGGCAATGTCAGTGGGTTCAGTGTATTTATTGTCATTTTGGACTAACTCTGAGCATATCTGGGAGTTTCCACCCAGGTTTCTAACATAGCTAAAGAAGGCCTTGTGATTGTCTTTTGTGTCTTTTGCGATTTTTCTCTCAAAGTTGGCCTTGGATGATTTTATGAGTGATCGTAGATTTTTGCTAGTACTGATCAGAGATGCCTTCCCATTTAGGGATTTTGCTCTGTCATGCAGTAGCTTCCTCCTTCTGTTGTAAAGTTTGTTTATGGCTGGGGTCCACCAGACCGGGCGCCTGCCTTTGGGGGAATGGGTCTTGGTTTTATTTGGGATTGCATGATCCATGCATTCTTGAAGGTGCCCGTAGAAGGCATTTGCAAAGGATTCAGCAGTGTGGGTTGTGGTTTCCACTGGCCCAGGGACCTTGAAGGATACCACTTCAGTCTTAAGAAGTGTGAAGTTGGCTTTTGAGAAGTTCTTCACTGTGGTCTTTTGTGCAGGGGGTGGGGGCGGGATGTGGATTTCCAGTGAGATTAATTTATTGTCTGATCTTACCAAAGAGGGATATACTTCCGGTGTGGAGCATTTTGTCCCCATGTTTGTGATGATCAGGTCTAGTATATTGTCTCCTCTTGTGGGAATGGTGACTAGTTGTTCCATCGCATTGGAGTTTATGAATTCTAGGAACCTTTGGGCTAGGGTGTTGGAGTAATGTTCCCAGTCTATGTTCGGGTAGTTGAAGTCTCCCAATATGATGATATTTGGAGAGACATTCATACTCTCCAGTGTCTTCAGGAAGGCTGTGTGGGTTTCCTGAGTTTGAGAGGGTGGTCTGTAGCATGCTACAAATTGTAAGGCAGTTTTGCCTATGGTTAGTTGCACCTGGATGGTCTCCGATGCTTCGTGCGTTGCCACTAACCTGGAGGTGTGGGTATCTTTGATGAATATGGATACTCCCCCTCCTTTTGTGGTTCGGTCCAAGTTTTGGGGCCGGAAAGCATGATATGAGGTAAAACCTGATAGTGCTGGGGTGCTCTCAGGAGCCTTGAACCAGGTTTCAGTCACTGCACAGACATCGATGTTCTCCATACTGAGGAGGGCTTGTGCATCTTGAGGTTTAGACTTCTGGCATTGAGCAGCATTAACCTTATTTTTTTTCCACTTGTGTTTTCTAGGGAGGTAGGTTTGTCATTTGAGCCTTGCCTAAAAAAGGCACTATGGGGGTGGCAAGAGCCTTGGCCAATATCCGGAAGCCCAGGGGTGACAGGTGCAAGCCATCCCTTGCGAAGCAGTGTGTCATGTGAATCATGTACAACATTCAACATAGGCCAGACAACACATAAAGTGTCCCTTATTATTAGGGGCCATCTTTATACTAGTAAAACATGGAATAAACAGAATGCCTTATTTAGACTTTCTCAAAAAAATTAAAAGGATTAAAAAAAATTAGTTTTATGGTTATAGAGGGGATTTGGAAAATATGCTGTTTAGACAAGAAATGAGGTAGCAGTTAAGATTAAGAGCATATGTTTTCCCTGGGCTGAATGAATTAGTTTCAATAAAGCTAGAACTGAGAAACAAGAAATTAAGATGGTATTTCAGGTTGGTTGTGTAATTTATGATGTCATATTCTTTACCAAGTGTAAAGGAAGTTGTGTTAATCGTTGTTTGCCTGATGAAGTCCTGCTGAATAAGGATGAAAGTGCTCCTTACTACATGTGCTACTTTGCTTTGCTTCATTTCCTATTTTATTTTATTTTTATGACATTGTGAATCTTTTACCTTTTTCAATATATTTTATAGCAGTAAAAACCAAAAGAAAAATATAGCAAGGCTAGACTTTCCACTGTGTGATTCCTTAAACATCTTGTATTAGAGGCAACATGGGATATATGCAAATGACCCTTTAAGGACATCAGGTGTTTCAGCTATATGGCAATTCTGAATGTCCATGACTTTTTTCTTTTATATAAACCTACCATGATGAACACCACTAAATTCAAGTACTTTAAAAAGACAAACCTGTTAAAACTATATGATAAGCATAAAATTCAGCTGCAAGATTTTCAGCCCCCCCAAATGTTTCCTCAGTTGTCACTTATGCCCATGAATTTTATTCCCATCTAACAATTAGCATAAACCAGCTAGTCACAATCAAAATAAGTTATATTAAGGAACATAAACCATCTTACTGGAATAGGTTCATAGGTTCATAGGTTCGTAGGTTTATACTAGGCTATCTGCCCTAAGGCATTTATAAGCCTAGCCCAAATTTTTGTGGCTTACGCCACCCCTTATATGAAAAAATACTGTGCCCATTAGTTTGTTGTGCCTCTGTCCAGCAGTGACACAGAGATGATTCCCGGGGTAAACCTACGATCTCCCATCCACAGGTCTAGATTTCTCTTGAACAGAGTCAGCGAGGTGCTCTGCCTCACATGGACCGGGATTTTATTCCACAGCATAGGGAGTCTCTGAGTGATAAATCTATCCCTCCAGCACGTCCTATTTACATCTGTGCTAAGGTTTAAGTCACTTGCTCTAGTGGTTTTGGTGGATTTGGATTTTTTGAGGTGGAGCATGTCCATTAATTCCGGGTTGGACATGGCCTTGTATGTCAGGCACATGTCACCTCTGAGCAGACAGTATGCGACTGAATAGAGCTGGAGTTTCTTCAATCTGGCAGCATATGACAGATTTTGGAGTCCCTTTATCCTTTTGGTGAGGAACTTTTGGGGTCTCTCCAATTGCTGCAGATGTCGGGTGAGATACATCCCGAATGGGGCATTGTACTCGATCATTGGTCTGATAAGTGAAGAGTACAGGGAACAATGACCTCACTAGATCTGGATGTGAATCCCTTCATGATCAGGTGGGCAATGTAGAAGGTCTTTCTAACCACTTTAGCAACGTGAGTGTCAAAAGAAAGGCCACTGTCAACCTGGGTCCCCAGGTCCCTGATAACCTCTTCTGTGCTTAGTGGATTGCCACCTATATGGTAGCTTGGGGTTACCTTGTTTTTCCCGAAGGGTATGACTATGCATTTTTGGCGTTTAACTTCAGGCCATGGCTCTGGCACCAGCTATCTGTTTCCGTGAGTCCCTTCTGAAGGATATCCGTGTCCGATGCACTTTCCACTATGGCGCCCAGTTTGCAGTCGTCTGCAAACTTTGTCAGCCAAAGTCCTCCCATGTTGGCCTGTACTTCTGAGAAGTAGATGCCAAACAATAGGGGCCAAGGACCGAGCCCTGTGGGACACCACTTGTGACCGGCTTGGAGTCTGACACAGCGCCAGCAACTCTAACCCTGTGGGTTCTGTCCTTAAGCCAGTTTGCAACCCATCTTGTGACATATGGGTTTACATTTAAGCTGGTAAGTTTTTCTACAATACCCGAGTGGGGTATTGTGTCGAAAGTCTTTGCAAGGTCAAGGTAGGCTGTATGGACTGCCTTTCCCTCATCAATGGCCTTGGTGACTGTTTCGAAGAAGTCGACCAAGTTCAAAAGGCATGATCTTCCCTTGACAAAGCCAAACTGGGTCGGGTCCAATGTCTGCAAGTCCCCTATATCTTTGTTTATGAGCTCCATTATGATCCTCTCCATAGCTTTGCAGACTAGACTTGTTAAGCTTATGGGCGGTAATTACCAGGGTCCGTGAGCGCCGCCTTTGTGGAGTGGGACCACAGTTGCCGTATGCCACTCCTTGGGCACGTATCCTGTGGTAAGGCTGAGATTAAACAGCTGCCTTATGTGCGGGTTTAATTCCTCATTTAGCTCATGTAGCACACAGCCGGGGACACCATCCGGTCCCATTGATGCTGTGTTTTTAGCTTTAGAGAGCAGCTTTCACCTGCGCATTTGAGATGTCCGGGAGGCTACACTCGGCTGGGATAGTTATCTCTCCTTTAGGGGGAGAGAGGGGGGTGAAGTTTGCACTGAACCTGTCTGCCAGTATGTTGGCAATGTCTGTGGGTTCAGTGATTTTTGTATCATTTTGGACTAATTCTGAGCATATCTGGGAGTTTCCACCCAGGTTCCTAACATAGCTGAAAAAGGCCTTATGATTATCCTTTGAATCCATGGCAATTTTCTCTCAAAATTGGCCTTAGTTGATTTTATGAGTGCTCGTATTTTTTACTAATAATGATCAGGGGTGACTTCCCTTTTATGGATTTTGTTCTATCATGTAATAGCTTTCTCCTCTTATTGTAAAGTTTGTTAATGGCTGGGGTCCACCAGACTGGACGTTTGCCCTTTGTGGAAAGAGTCTTGGTTTTATTTGGGATTGCCTGATCCATGCAGTCCTGGAGGTGTTCATAGAAGGCATTTGTAAGGGCTTCCGCAGCTTGGGTTGTGGTTTCCTCTGGCTCAGGGGCCTTGAAGGATACCACACCAGTCTTGAGTAGTGTGAAGTTTGCTTTAGAGAAGTTCTTCACTATGGTCTTTTGTTTGGGGTGGGGGCGGGATGTGGATTTCCAGTGAGATTAGTTTATGATCAGATCTCACCAATGAGGGATATACTTCGGTGTGGAGCATTTTGTCCCCATGTTTGTGACAATGAGATCTAGTATATTTTCTCCTCTCGTGGGAACAGTGACTAGCTGTTCCATGGCATTTGAATTTATGAACTCCAGGAACCGTTGGGCTAGAAAGTTAGGGCTTGAGTAACGTTCCCAGTCTATATTCGGGTAGTTGAAGTCACCCAATATGATGGTGTTTGGAGATACATTTATACCCTCCAGTGTCTTCAGGAAGGCTGTGTGGGGTTCCTGAGTTTGAGAGGGTGGCCTGTAGCATGCTACAATTTGTAGAGCAGTTTTGCCTATGGTTAGTTGCACCTGGATGGTTTCCGAAGCTTCGTGCGTTGCCACCAACCTGGAGGTGTGGGTATCCTTTATGAATATGAATACACCCCTCCTTTTGTGGTGTGGTCCGGGTTTTGGGGCTGGAACGCATGATATGAGGTAAAACCTAATAGTGCCGGGGTGCTCTCAGGAGCCTTGAACCAGGTTTCAGTTACAGCACAGACATCGATGTTCTCCATACTGAGAAGGGCCTCGAGTGCGTGCATTTTGAGATTTAGACTTCTGGCATTGAGCAGCATTACCCTCAGTTTCTTCCCATTTTTGTTTTCTAGGGTGGTAGGTTTAGAATTTGAGCCTTGCCTAAAAAAGGCACTATGGGGGTGGCAAGAGCCATAGCCAATATCCGGAATCCCAGGGGTGACAGGTGCAAGCCGTCCCTTGCGAAGCAGCGTGGCTTGTCAAGCATGTCATCCCAGGCAGACAGACACTGGATCCCCTTTGAATGACACCAGACATTAAGCCAATTGTTAAAGCTGATCATCTTGTCTCTATATTGTGGCATCATTCTTGGTGAAGGAAGGATACTGCTCAGGGTTAGGGTCATACCTGCCTGGGCTACATAATCAGAGAGCTCCTCTATGTCTCTTTTCATGTAGTCCAGGGAGGTACGTCTCAGGTCGTTCACACCAGCATGGACAATGACTGTGTCATATTTGTACTTGCCGTGGAGTGACCAGAGTGCTTGTGTTATGTGGCGGATTCTAGCGCCCGATAGGCAGCTTACTGTGACCCTCTCCTTGTTCAGCCTGGTGAGTGGGACGTCAGTGTGTCTGACTATGGAGTCACCTATGACAAGTATGTTTGGTGTTGTATTTGGCCTTAAGGGCTGTGACTGCTTTGCACACTGCTTTTGTGGTTTATGTGTTGCTTGTGGGGTGTCTTGAGGTAGCAGTTGTTTGGGTGTCTGCTTTGGAGGCCTCTGCTGTTTAGGTAAATTTTACTCAGAGCCTCCGAGTATGTCTTTGTGTGTTTATGTGTTTGATTCAGTGGAGTGGTAGCATTATGTGAGGCTGGTTTTGTGGTGTGTGTAGTTGCCTTCTCCTCCTGTCTGGTCTTGCCAGTCCTGAGTTGAGAGAGCTCAGCCTCCAGTTTGGCTAAATAGCTGCATCTCTCAAGTATTTGTGTTATGTGGGAGGAGGAGAGGGTTGTCTGTGTACATGAGGCAGTTATAACATTGCCTCAAGATTCCCAGATTCACCAGCTGGACCGGAGAGGAGATTGACAACTGACCTTTGGACATGCTAGAATAATATTGGGAAATCCTTAATTGAAAACAAGGGCCAGTGGGGAGTGAGGGTGTAGTGCTTTTAATTTTTAGTGCTGACTTATATAATTGCTTTAGTGAACAAGTGCCAGGTAACTTGAGTGCAATGTGTTACAAGTAACTAAATGCAAAAACGACAAACAGTAACTTTCTTTCAAGTGAAACAAGGAAATAAGTACAGTAAGCAATGCAGATATCACTAGTGATCCACAGAAGCTCTGAGAAGTTGCGTATTAGGTGGAATTAGCTTCCAGGGAAATAACAAGCAAACAAACAACAAGCATATAAACAAAGCTAGATTCAGCAGGCCTGGATCTAGTCTATGCTAGAGCAGAGCTAGAGAATACCAGCATTAACAAGCTCTATAATAAAAGAAAAACACTGAGGGTGTATGTTTAATTAAAATCTACCCACATTAAAGACTCTATCGAAAGGATCCACAAAGTTCTTAAAGTTACCAGTAGAGATCAAAATGGAGGATGAATTAAAATTAGCATGTGAAGCCCAGGGCAATACTATATCCTTCATTAACTACATTAGACAATAAAGAAACAACACTCAAGTGATACTCTGAATTAATTCATAATGGCATTACCTGCTCTGACCCTAAAGATATTACTATCATAACCGCAGTACCTGGAACTGTACATGCACAACCCCCAAAACAGATGCATGACCACCTACTCACTATAACTATGCCTTTCTCACTCTAAATACACTAACACTTTCATATCTTAGAAGGTAGTAATGGTCTAACATCAAAAGAAGCTCTCACTTCAATGATAATACTAATGTAAGCTCTTCTCACTCTTCAGACAACACTTACTACTATTTATTTTCCTCTGTGTCCTTCCATAACATCCTCATCTTTCTAATAATAATCATCTCTCTGTCCTTAGTTTTCCCTCCTGCTCATTACTCCTCATAGCATCTCATTGTGTTACTTTGGCAGCAGAATACTCTGTTATTTTTCACCTCCATACATTATAAGAAATATAGTCAATATTTCGACATTAGTTTGCTTGACACAGGTTATTCACTTCTGCAGTGTGTCTTGCCATTTACAGTATATATATATTATATTCTTAATATTTCTGTAAATGTATTTCAATCTGTTTGTGTTTTTGTCTGTTGTGGAGATTTTCTCCTCTTGCATATAATTACTGTTCAGCCATTATAAACACTTTTTTGTGTCCTGTTGTGGAGCCTTTCTCCCCAACTCATTGTAAAATATTTAATCTGTTGCAGGGCTTTCTCCTCTTGTATATAATTACTCAACCACTGTTTAATTTTTTTTTAATCTGTTGTGGAGCTTTTCTCCCTGTGTCTCCACCGAAAATGGGCCATTAGTTCAGTTTCAGTTGGACTTTCCAAGATGTCAAAGGTCAAGTAAACAAACAAACCAACAAACAAATAAATAAATAAGAAAAATTTAGTGCCAGATTCACACCAGAAACAATCAACAAAGTTTCACAAATCCCCAAGTCCCTTCCTCCCCACAAGATGATTATGGTACATGTCCTAACTACATATTCTAAAGCTGAAAATACCACCTCTATGGCCTCACCAATATACCTGGTTAACTAATGGCACAAAACAGTCCCTCTCTGAAACCCCCCTAAAACTGTTCAGCTTAACCATAGACACAGAGTAAGTCCTGAAGTATGGAAAGTAACTATTCAGATCATGAAAACTATAGAGCCATCAACCTAACAAGACTAGTTTTCAAAGCCAAGGAACATATTTATATATGATTTCATAAACTTTGACATATAGTTGTGTCATGTCTACTTAACATAGCAAACTTCTTTGAAAAAGTCACTGAAGCTGTAGACAGTGGCCATGCAGTTGATACAGTGTACCTGGATCTGGTCAATGCCCTTGACACTATCTCCCATGCAGAAATTATAAACAAGCTTAAAGGTCTAAATTTAGACCCTTATGTTGCAAAATGGATAGCAAACTGGCTGATAGATAGAAACCATGTGATTAAAGTAGCAGGTTCCCACCACAAAAACAAAAAAGTGGCTAGTGGTGTTTCATGGCTCAGTACTAGGACCCTTTTTATTTCTTATCTAATTCCCAGAGTTTTACACCACTAACAGATATATGGCTAATTCCAAACCATAACCCAGATATATGGTTAACTATATATACTGATGACTGCAAGCAAGGTACTGTCATTCACTCAGCATCCTTCACCATGTTACTACAGCGAGAGTTAAAGAATTAAAATCAATGGTGTATTATATATGTGAAGAACTGTAGTATTGTCACCTTTGGTAAACAAATCTTGACAGCAGATTACAGTATGGATAGTACCACACTCCAGACTAATAAGGTTGTAAAAGATCTACACATCTTCGTATCCAACTCTCTATTCTCTGACCATACATATTAACATGTCAAGAAACCTTTCTGTTTAGCTCAATTAACAGCTAATAGTATGTTATATAAATAAAAAAAAAAAACATCATTCCTCTATAATCTGACCTGATCAGACCAATTACAGAATATAATTTCCTTTTTATTATATAGCTGTCCAAACAGTTCTAGTAGCAACAGTTAAATGTCTGCTACAACTAATTCGCAGACATTGACTCACATGGATAAACAAATGTTAGTAAATTACTGTATATGCTCAAAAGCTAATCCTCAGAATATGCAAACTTAAAAAATAATGTCTGTGTAGGGGGCAAGTCCCCCCCCCCTACTACCAGCCAGTTATATATACTAACTCAGAGATCACACAATCCAAGCGTATTCCCTAACTCTGGGGTTTGTCCTTTCTTGCACAACCATCGATCATCTGCATTGTCGACCAAAGTGTGTCAACAATACAGAGGTCAATAATAGGGAAATCATCCAAATACATTATGCAGGTAGAGACTCCTACTAAAAAGATTGCCAGACCAAAGACCTCAGCTACCAAGACAAACCTGAAGCTCTGTCTCTATATTTAGTTTCTTATAAACTCCAGTGTTGTGAGTTACGTCTGACATTCTGTGCTGTTAACAATCCAACTCTCCTTGATCTCCTACACATCTGTGAAACAAATGTCTCCATAAACACTGAACTAAAGACTTTAATCTCAATCAACAAATAAATGAGACATGCAAGATGCACTGATTTATTACGTAACACTTTCCTCATCTCTGGAATAATCTTCTGTTACTTATATGGCTCACTTCCACAGAGCTCAGACATACTTTTCAAGTAAGTCAACTGCATCTAGTCATCCATGCTAAAATAAGAATATTTTCTTGATTTACTGCACTTTTACTTCCTTTATACAGTGATCACTACTGTTTTGAGCATTTTAAAGCATTTATTTAATTTTATGTGGGAAAAAAATCAACATTTCTCTGTTTGTTGGCTTTTGTAGTTCTGTCTGCCTCTAAACCAACTTGTAGAAGGGCAAAGTAGCCAGGGTCTAAGTTGCTTGGTTTTGTTGTTTAATCTGCACTTGACAGGTACTTATGCTGTGTTTTTACAGTAAAAAATTCCAGGATCATCCATCTTGTGACAGAAGTTTTTTACATTGTCTCTCTGAGTTGGGAAGCACTCCAGTGAGCTCAAAGAGTGGTCGTTTATTGGATAGAGGGCATAGGAGACAGGTTTCAAAATGTTTTCTCTGTTATAAATCAGGTGAGTTTATGCAGAGCTGCCCAAAGTGCAGTGGTGGTTTGCAGTGCCCTGCAGAGTAGCAAATGCCTTGATAGTAAATTTCCCTGTAAAGTTAGGATTAGATCCAAAACCTATTAAACATCAAGGCACTGCATGGAATTAAGCTTAGAGCAGCTATCTTAAGCATCAAATAGCACTACCATATCCGAGCACTATATAACATCTTGCTCTTAACCCCAGAAACTACCCTAGCAGACCCCTGTTAAAACCCAATTCTTAATCCTAAACATCCCACCTTATTACAGGACAGGACAACATGGATATGCAATTTCCTAATGTTTCTGTGGCCAGCTTGGTAGATTTGGGCATCCTAAGGCAAAGTAGCTTATGTTCTCAGACAATCAGTTAATCATTAAAGAAAAATTACACAGTATGCGAGAGATGTAATTACAGAACCTCCTTACAGACAAAAATCTCATATACAAAAGACGTTGTCAAGAATAACCACACTACATCCCTCCCACTACCGTTCACCACATATAGATTATCTTATGCTGAGGCACTTAAAAAAACTTTCCCAAATCTCAAAGACCTCTAAAGCCTCCTAATGGCAACACTGCTCCTCAGCAGTCACTACAGAACATGCCAAAAGCTACACCAAATATCTCACATAAGCCTATAGCCAGTGGTCCTCCAAGAGTAAAGTCCATAAGGCAAGCATGTACTTTGCCTTATATTCTTGTCACTGAGAACTTCATTGTGTAACACAAAGATACCACACAACCCAGGTCAGACAAGGAGAAGATAATGGTTATTTGCCTATATGAAGTCACGATCCACAATATCATGCGTACACTCATGTCACTGCACCTCAGGTACCAATATGATTCTATCATAGTCCATGTGGTTCTAAATGACCTCACATGTACCTCATTTGACTATATGAAGAAACATGATGGACCTCTCGAATATGTGTCACTGGCAGATATATTCTACTTTCACCAAAGTTAATACCATAATATGAACCATAAATTACTGATTTTTATAACTGGCTTGATTTCTGGAGTCACTCCAGGGGGATCCAATATCTGTCAGCATGGAAGGACATGGTCAACAGACCACATTGCTTTCCCAAGGATGGGTGGCACCTGCCCCCCCCAGGCTTTGTCTAAAACTTTATCACCCCCCTTAGAACCTTTTTTAGGCAATGTCAAAAAGGCAAAACTGCCAGCATAGTGAAAAAGTCTCCAAGCACCCCTAAGGTGTTTTCTGCTCAATGTTAAGAGCCTAAACAAGAAACTCCACATCCTTCAAGCCCTCCTCACTCTGGACAATGTAGAAATCTCTGATGTGACTGAGATTTGGTTTAAAGCCATAGAAAGTACCACCGCAGTGCAAGGTTACAGTGCCTTCCACACATTTAGACCAACAACAGGACAGACTGGGGCCAAAGGTGGAGGTGTCTCAATCTACACTGGCAATAAACATGCCTCCAGGTTGGTTAAAATGGGTGATTCCATGGAGCTCATCCACGTGCAAATCACCATAGATAAGGCTACTCGCTATAACAAGGCTATCCACAGGTCACAATCTATGTCCCTAGAGTCTCACAGCTCTTAACTAAATCTACTAGAGGCACTTATCATCCAGTCAGGCACCCTACTCATGGGTGACTCCCCTCTATAGATCAGGAATCTTACACTGCCTCAAACTCACAGGTACAACACTTTCTGGACATTATTAACACAAACACCCTAGAATAGATAATGAACATTCCAAGCAGAGGATCACACATACTAGATCTGGTACTCACCAACATGGGAAAACATTACACCCCCATCTCACATCCTCACTAGTGATGTCAAATCGCAAAGCTGTCTCATTTGAATTATAAAATCAACCTGGAAAACTCAGCTAAACCAGTAACAGTCAGGAACTATTCTAAGGCTAACTATATCATATTAAGTGACAATTTGTCAAAATCCAAGGCTTTCCTTAACCTTGAGACTCCACCTACCTATACAGCATTATTCACAGAGACCTACTACAAGTATGTAAATGGCTGCATAGAGGCTGCAGTACCTACTGGAAGCAAACCAAAAACAAACGCTAAAAACAACCCCTATTGGTGGAATCTCCACTAAATAGGGTACATAAAAGGAAAAACTCATGGCCAAAATCAGGAAGAGCAACTCCCTTAAAGACAAGTGCTCTCATAAAACTAAACAAGAATCTCTGAGGTCTAATTAAGTCCAACAAGGCCAACTATGAGGTCAGGATAGCCTCACAGGATAAGGACAATTACAAGACCTTCTTCAGCTATGTCCAGAACCTTAAAGGTAACACACAACAGCATGCTAAATTGAACTGGTTGTGAATGGTACCACCTTCACCTGTCAGGGTGGAATAGCAAATCTACTGGCTGACAATTCAGCTTAAACTTCACCTCTCACCACACCCTCCCCAACTCCTCTATGTGAAATCCCTTCCAATATTCTTCCCTGAACTATTAGCAGGGACAAGGTGCTGGCAGTAATCGCTAAAGCCAGGAGCACCACCTGTATGGCTTCTGACAATATCCCTGGTTGCCTCCTGAACAATCTAAAACATAACCAATTGGGACCACTTGAGGCATTCTTCAACTACAGCCTTAAAACAGGCTATGTTCCAAGTGAATAGAGGACCACAACAGTCATTCCTTCCACAAAGGTGGACCATCAACCAACCCAGAGAACTACAGACCTATCAGTCTAACAAGCCTAGTATGCAAAGCCATGGACTGAATTAACATGAAAATGATCAACAAGGACATTGGCAACCTACAGATACTGAACTCATCCCAACTTGACTTTGTTAAGCAAAGGTTGTGGTCACCAGGGCAATAGATAAGGGTAAAACAGTGCACACTGTGTATCTCGACCAGGACAAGGCATCAGATACAATATCCCATGCAAGCATTGTTGACAAGCTCTCTGAACTAAGCATAAAACCCTACATAACTCACTGGATTGCCTGATGGCTCACAAATAAGACCCAAGAAGTCATGATTGGTGAGACCATCTCCACCAAGAGAATGGTCACCAGCGGAGTATCCCAGGGCTAGGTCCTGGACCCACTCTTGTTTGGTATCTGCTTCTTGGAAGTCAAGGCTAATGTTCAAGGCCTCTGGCTCACCAAGTTCACTGATTACTATAAACTGGTAGTTATTATAGATTCCCCCCAAGAAAACAACATCTTGCAAGAGGGTTTAGCAAAGACAAATGACTGGTGCCAAAGCCATGGCCTAAAACTCAATGTGAAAAAAAATGCATTATAATGTCCTTTGGGAAACTGTCAACTCAAGTTAACTACACCATCAATAAAACACTCCAGAGAGTTGAACCAGTAGTAAGGGATCTGGGAACATATGTAGACAGCAGTATAGCCTTTGACCAACAAGTAGCAAAGATAGTAAGAAAAATCATTCTTTGTCGCCCAGCTTAAAGGTAAGGGAATGGCATCCAGGTCCAAGAAAGTTGTAGTACCACTCTACTTGGCTCTAACAGACCTATCATTGAATACAATATCCCTTTGGCATGCACCTAACCAGGCGCTTGCAACAGTTGGAACAACCTCAAAGGTTTCTCACCAGGAGAATAATGGGCATACATACCATGTCCTGCACTGATCATCTAAAAGCTTTGTCTCTGTATTCAGTCTCTTACAAGCTGCTGAGAGGATCTTTGCCTGGCTTATAGGTCTTCCTTACACTCAGTACTGATGGATCTGTTGCACATGCACAAAACAATCAGCACTAGAAACACTAGATCCAGGGATCTGACCCTCACTTGTGACATAAACAGAACATTCTGGAAATACAAATATGTATCCGAAATGATCCCTGTGCTATGGAATAGTCTCCCCATCCATGTAAAACAGAGTTCATCCCAGACCCTATTCAAATGAAATCTTGACAACTGGTTGGGAAATCCTAAATTTGCCTCTAGTCTGGCCCCCTTGTCCATTATGTCCATAAGAAAAGTATCATCCTAACATCCCCCCTACAAATCCTTTAGTTACCAAACTACTATCATGCCTGCCCCCATATAGATGCCCATTATACTCAAGATCCAAATGGATTTTGGGGTGCATGGCTAGGCTTATAAGGGCCCTAGTGGTTATTAGCCTAGTAACAACATATGAACCTATAAAGCTATAAAACAGAGTTATGCCCTATTTCATTTAAGGTAAATCTTGAAAGGTGGAGGGGTACCAGTAAATTAATCCTGGGCCTGATGTGGACAGCACTGTTAGAGGAAATAGGTGACTCATGAGGGGGATTAAGATGCATAGACTGATTCTGCCTCCTAAACTCCATGCATCTATTCATGAATGACTGCAGAAACACTTTTGGTTGAAAGTGTCTGATCAAACTGAATTTTGCAAATGAGGCACTAAATTTCCACATTTGGGTATTTTTGCATAGGACAACCCCCATGCATCCTCCATGAGGCAAGCTCCAGCACCACCCCTACTACATACAACTGCAATATTTGGTTTCCATTAACACAACATATTTTAGTGAGCCATGAATTGGAATTTACAGGTTTCAGACAATTCAGCAGTTAAACAACTGTTTTCAGTCAGTTCTGCACTGAAGTATGCTTGATGAACATTCAGTCCCTCTGCCAATGAATTGTGTTAAGTAAGCAATTTGGATTCTATTTATAGTTATTGGAATTAAAACAGAGAGACTTTGTACAGCATGCAGAGGCCCACTGCAAACATAGTTATGATGGAAATAAAGCAGTAGTTTTTTTACTAAGTATAAATCCTTTTGAAGAGATAACAGTTAACTAACTACAGGATCACTATAATGGCAGACTGCATAGCCTTCTTACCCCAGCCTCATTATTGTTGTGGCCGGTTGTGGGTTTCTAGATTCTGTTGGTGAGTATTTCTTTTTTGTTCCAATCACTTGTCTCTCTTATGGGTGAGTTCTTTCATTTTCACAGCCTTTTCAGGTTCAAGTTGTTAAAAACTTATTTCTAAAATTTTCTTGTCTGAGGAATTAAAGCGCTTTAATGCTAAAAAAGAATTTAGCACTTCAAGCCTCCTTAACTTAGTTGATTGATAAATGTATCACAGTGGTCATGCTCCTGCACATTATGTTCAAATCCCAAACAAAATAAGTAGTGTTTTTATAATCTTTGCCTACTACAAGAACACTTCTTAGGGATTCTGAAGCCATCATTCGGTCCTGCGTATGTATATTCCCCTCTCAGCAAAAGTGTGTGTATATATATATATATATATATATATATATATATATATATATATATATATATATATATATATATATATATGTGTGTGTGTGTGTGTGTGTGTATATATATTATATATATATATATATATATATATATGTGTGTGTGTGTGTGTGTGTGTATATGGGAATATTTCCTTTCCCTGCATAAACACTTGCCTTTGCTTTAGTTCACTCCGGGGTGAAGCCTTGCAGCATGCACAGAATGTGTCGATATTTGTAACTTCAACATAATTATGTTGATCTTCTGGGTGTCGGCATACTGTCAGTTCGATCAAGTGTCCAACACCGCTATATAAAATGTGGGAGGGATGGGTTTGGAAGATCTGCCATCCAACAAAATGGTCCATGGATGAGCCAGAAGGATTTGCAAGATCTGTCATATAATGAGATTGCATGTAGGCAAAGCTAAAATAGCCCAATGAGAAGAAGTTTTCCTATAAAAAGAGAATGGAAGCCAGATGCAGAAAAGATGATTGGCTTTCACTGTAGAGGATTTCCAGAAGGAGACAGCTTGAATACTTGTCCACAGAAGTAATAAAGGTAGGAGTCTTATACCCTGGCAATGGTCTGCCCAAGAGACTTAATGTAGGAGGAAGCCTGATGCCCAGACAAGGGCCTGTCCAAGATAGGCATTCCACAAGACAAGACAAGATTCAGCCTAGGGTGGGTCTAGCACAGCAGAGACGTCAGGCAGTCTGAGGGAGATACTCATGTATTTTTATTTATTTATTTGCAATTTGTTAACTGTGTAAATGAGCCAGTCTACTGACACTTTTCAGTCATGACACGGATATATTAAGTACAGCATGAACTAAGTTTAAACACACCAAAAATTTTATAAGTGGAGATAAAACAAGTGATACAGTAATAACATAAATGTACAAAAAATATTAGAATCAAAGGTATTAACAGAAATACAGTGGTAGTAGAACACTGCATACATATTCTGTATTAACAGAGAACAGATAGAGATGTATGGCTGACACATAACTGTCTTAAGCTGGTGAACCTGCATCACAAAAAACTTGCATTTAACTACAGTATGTACGTGTTTAAGTAATGATACTTTGAAAAATTGTAAGTTTTGACTGCTTTTTACATCTCTAGGAAGGTTATTCTAAATAGCAGGCTCTATCCTGGAAAAGGTTCTTTCACTCATGGTATTTTTGAACCTTAGTCAAGTGAGGGTAAGTGTGTCTGTCATCTTATGTCTTTCTTGATGGATAATTTACTTCCCTGGTCAATAATAACCTTTTTATGAGAGGGCAACAACCAGTTAGGAGTATTTTATAAAGCACAGCAGCATCGCTGGAAATAACTCTTCCTGCCTGTTGCAGGCAGCCAGTTTATTTGTTTTAATAGGTCACAATGATGCATGTGTGGGTTGTCCAGAAGTGCAAATAGGGATATTTTATTTTCAGCAGTTTGACACTTGTAAGTATTTGTTCTCTAATTTTCACATTAGTACATTTTTAGATGTGTGCAGGCATGCTGAGTGTAATAGTAAGTGTGATACATGGTTGCAGAGTTTTAGTTGGGATGCTATTTTTCAGTTTGAAGGCTAAAGATGAGTCCTAGGTATTTTTGTTGGTTAACATTTAAATGGAATTTCCTTCATTATCTCTAAGAGGTAGTACAGAGGAGGAAGCAAGTTTAATGAGGGTAGAAAACAGCATTACATTTTTTTTAGAATATTAGAATTTAGCAGAAGTTAAATATTGAGGATGCTGGTTTTGAGAAACTTGCTTGAAGTCTGCGTTGTAGTGATTCATGTGTGTCTTTTTGCTTGATTCTATCATTAGGATATTATCTGTGCTCGTTACAAGATTAAGGGTTTGGAAGTCATATGTGAAGTCATTAATAAACAGGGAAATTAGTAAGGGTCCAAGTTCAGAGCCCTATAGGACCCCAGTATTTAGTTTATCATCTTCATATAACTTACTGTTTCCATAGACTTGGAATTTTCTGTCTTCTATGTGACTTTGGAGCCAACTGATTGTCTTAATGCCAAAGCTTAATTGTACAGTTTATGGATCAGGAGATTGGGGTTTACAGGCACTGGTCATATCAATAAATTCTCCAGCAGGGCGGAGGCCTTTGTGATATTGTTGTAGAGGGTATCAGTGACTGTAATAAGGTCTGTGACAATACTAAAGGCATTTTCAAAAGTTATGTTGGTCATCACCAGATAGCTTAGTGGTTAAGGTCTTCGCCTCCCATGCACAAGGTACAAGGTTCAATCTTGAGCTCTGACCAATGCCTATTTGAAGTTTGCATGTTCTCCTGTGTCTCTGTGAGGATTATCCCACGAGTGTTCTCATCTCAAACTCACCAATGAATGGAGCTGTGGGCAGCAGCACACATTCTACATGGTGCCTTATAGGGGGAAGAGTTGTACAGACCAACCACTTTGGGCATCTACTGTAGTGCGCAGTATCCTCAAGATAGAAGAACATGGATCACAGACTGCACACCATGGCAGGGCTAGCCACTCAACGGTGTAAAATATGGCTCTAGGTGATTCGGTCATATTGACTAATGTCACCAAAAATGGGCATGGGTAGTTACCGGTGATGAGTGGGTTGAGGACCTGGCCTTCTCTGACCCACATCAGGGACCCATGCTAATGGTGGGAGGGGTATATGTGCCCCTATTGGCCAGTGTGTGCCTGCCATAAAGCCCAGCAGGCCTGGGTCAGTAATCTACTGGCTGGCTGGTGTATAGTTGCCCAGACTTGGTTACCTGAGATAGCTCTGTTGAGCGAAAGTGGATGTAAAACCAACCAGCCTGCCAAACATGAACTGAGAATTGCTAAATTTAATGTAGGTTCACTGACAGGACACAGCTTAGAAGTGGATGACATGATGATAAGGAGGAGGCTGGACATCCTATGTATCCAGGAGATGAGATGGAAGGGCAGTGAAGCAAAGCCGCTTGGCTTGGGATCCAGAGTCTACTACTCAGGTGGAGGGCAGGCTAGAAATGGTGTAGGAATTGTGATGAGAGAGAAGCTTCAGAAGGCAGTAATGGATATCATCAGAATTAATGACAGACTCATGGCAGTCAGACTCCAGTGTAATGATAGGGCAGTATTCATAATCTCAGCCTATGCCCCATAGCAGGGTTGTGATACTGAGGAAAAGAGTGCATTCACACAGCAGTTGCAGGACCTACTAGATAAAGCAGGACAACATGAATTGGTGTTGATAATAGGTGACTTGAATGCACATATTGGGACAGACAGAACAGGATATGAGGACTGCCTGGGTACACATGGGTGGAGCAAGAATAAAGAAGGAGAAGCCATTCTAGACTTCTGTCTGGCAAATGGCTTGATAGTAGCCAGCAGATAGTTCAGAAAGAGAGACAGTCACAAGATCACATACAAGAAGAGTCAACATGCAAGTCAGGTAAACTTCCTCTTAGTAAGGAAAAGGCACTGGGCTAGAATCCATGATTGCACAGGCATCCTTAGTGAAACAGTTGGCCCACAGCATAGGCCACTAGTTGCCGCAATCAGGCTGCAAGCAGTGGTCAGAGAAGGCTCTAAGGTCAACAGAGACCAGGCTGAAGACCTGGAATTTGACTGGAGAGAAAGTACAACAGTTCAAGGAACTACTCAGGGCTCTATCACCCCAAGAAGAGGAGGAAATAGGTGGAGTTGAAGAAGAATGGCAGCTCCTAAAAACAGCATGTGTTAGGATTACAGAAAAGATATATGGTCGAGCCAGGTATGGAAATAAGGTACATAAGGTAAGCTGGTGGTGGAATGCAGAAGTCCTGGAAGTCATCAAAAGAAAAAAGGAGTGCAGGAAGAAGTGGGAGACAGAAAAGACTGACCAGGCTAGGAAGGACTACTGGTTGGCTAACAAAGAAGCTAAGAAAGAAGTTGCAATAGCAAAGAATAGGGCATCAGAGGCACTGTACCAACTTCTGGAAAGTGAGTCAATAAGGGGCACAAAGAAACTATATCAAGGTTGCAAGGCAAAGACAGAAAGATAAAGAAGATAGTCAGACACCCTTTATAAGGGATGCTGACAACAACCTGCTCACAAGCCCAGAGGACATCAAAGGCAATTGGAAGGAGTATTTCCAGCAGCTTCTGAATGACGTAAACCCCACAGAAGCTGTACTGCCCCAGAAACAGCCTACGATGAGAGAAGAAGAGGAGCCCACCCTAGAAGAAGTAAGAACAGCACTAAGGAAGACGAAGTCAGGGAAAGCAGCAGGCTCAGATGAGGTCACAGCAGATATGATAAAGATGCTGGGTGAGATAGGGGAGAAATGACTCCTGAGGGTACTAATAGCAGTGTGGAGAGAAAGGTGTATCCCAGATGACTGGAGAATAAGTATACTTGTGCCAGTGTACAAGAAAAAAGGGGACATCCACAACTGTGGTCAGTACAGAGGCATCAAACTCCTACCACATTGCATGAAAGTTCTGGAGAGGGTGATTGATAAATGGATACACAGAGTAGTAGAATGTAAGATGGGAGATAAGCAGTCTGGATTCAGATCAGGATGCAGCACAACTGACCTGATGTTTGCATTGAGACAGATACTTGAGAAAGTTAGTGATGAGGAGAGAGTCCAACTGGGCATTCCTGGACTTGGAGAAAGCATATGACAAGGTCCCAAGAAAGCTGATCTGGGCAGTACTGCGGTGGTTTGAAGTCCCAGAAACATTGGTAGAATTAGTGGAGGCTATGTACAAGGACACAATGACTCACGTACGGACAGTGTTGAGCCTCACAGAGGGGTTCCCAGTGGCTGTGGGTGTACATCAGGGTTCAGCTCTGAGCCCACTGATGTTCATACTGGTGATGGACTACATTAGCCAACAGGTTGGAGGGGATGGATCAACAAAGCTGCTGTATGCAGATGATGTGGCAGTGCAGGCAGACCCTGAGATAGAACTTCAGCAAAGGATAGGAGAATGGAATGCAACTTTGAAGGCACATGGGATGAAACTAAGCACAGATAAGACGGCAGCAAATTGGGGAAATCAGAAGACGCTGAGACTAGAGATAGAAGGGAAGATAGTGGAACAGGTAAACAGCTTCAAGTATCTGGGAGGAGTAGTTGACGGGAAAGGTAGTCTGAATGAAGAGGTCAAAGCTAGAATCAGAGGGGCAGCAGCAAACTGACATAGAGGATCAGGTGTAGTCTAAGACAAAAGAATGCCAAAGAAGCTGAAAAGTAAGGTGTACAAGATAGTGGTGTGACCAGTACTACTGTATGATACAGAAACCTGGGCAGTAAAGGCAGAACAGTTGAAGAAGCTAGAGGTGATGGAAATGAAGTGCCTGAGAAAGGTGGTAGGATGCACACTGTGGGACAGATGAAGAAATGAGGACATAAGAGCAGAAGCCAAAGTAGCTCCAATTGCAGAAAAGATAAAAGAGAACAGTACAGTGGTTTGGGCACATGTGTAGAAAAGCAAAAGACAATCTGGTGAGGAAGATTTGGGACAGGCAGGAAGAAGATAAGAGGAAGTGAGGGCATCCAGCAAAGAGGTGGATGGATTGTGTGAAAGAAGATCTGCGACAGTCAGGCATGAGTGTTGAAGAAGGCAGGAGAGTGGCACTGAATCGAGAGAGTTGGCGACAGTTAACACGATACCCCGACCCCAAGTAGAAAACTGGGAAAAGTGGGCTGATGATGATGTTGGTCACATAGAAGTCCATACCTTTTTACATGTATTAAGACTTGCTTGTAAAGAACTTTTGAAATAGTTTTGTAATGGGAGAAAGCCTGAAACAAGACCAGAAACATGGGCAAGGAAGGCTTGTATACTCTGTATACACGGGACTGAGAAGAACAGTGAGTTGCTGAACTTTAATTATCTTAGTTCCATCATTTACATTTGAGAAATAGTATATGCCTGAAAGCACGTCAAAGAGCTATCAAACTTGTGTATTGGTATGGCCAGATTACTTCAGTAAAGGCATGATTTCATTTATAAATGCAACTTTGTGTGTTCTGTAAAAGGCAACAATTTGTAATTCATGCAGTTTATGCAATGAAATGAAAGTAACAAAAACTGGAAAATATGTACCATTTGAATGCAGTTCCGTAATGTGTGGCTTGAGGGAGGGCCTTGAGACACCACAGTATGTACATGTGAATGCTTGTGTGTGTGTGTGTGTGTGTGTGTGTGTGTGTGTGCGTGTGTGCGTGTGTGCGCGTGTGCGCGTGTGCGCGTGTGTGTGTGTGTGTGTGTGTGTGTGTGTGTGTGTGTGTGTGTGTGTGCGTGTGTGTGCATGTGTGTGTTTTGTGCTGGATCCTCATTCAGAAAGCCACTCTGTGGAGAAATGTTGGCAGGTAAAAGGACACATAAAGGCAGTTAAAGTCAAATTTACAATTTAATGTCACAGCAGCTATACCAAAACAAGATAATCATCTCTCTTTTCAGTAATACCCATAGTAACTTCTCCTACGTTATCACAAAAAGCATCACCTCTTTACCTATCTTAAGAAGTTATCACTGCTCTCCCCAAGTCAACAAAGGCTAGACCTAGTTCAAATAACCACAAAAGTCCCTTCAAAATTCTGCTAAGAGTAACCACAAGCACTTCACTTTAACCAACTTAAAACACATTTGATAACCCTAAAAACAGCAGAATGTCACACTAAGTGGGTCAATACAATGTAAAGTAAAATGTACTTATTAAAACTATATAAACTATAATGACTATAAGACTGTACACACAAGCAAAACCACACAGACTAAAATCATATTTGTTTCACTTAAAAACAAATGTACATTGATATATATATATATATATATATATATATATATATATATATATATATATAATTTACACATATAAAAAAGAATGAATGCAAAAGATGTCTAACTAATCTCCACAAAAAGCCACACACAAAAGGTCATTAAGAATGATCCTCAAACCTAACTTAACCACAAGTTACAGGGAAAAGAACTTCCCTCCTAATACTAAATATATTAAAACACTGACAAGAGCTGAATATCAAAATAAAAAACATAAAGACACTCCCAACCAAAAAGGAAAGAACTGCCAACCTGAACACAGCACAAGTCAGGCTAAGCATTGTTCCTGTAACTGCTGCATTTGCAGCAAACAGAGAGGAATGTTATTTCTTTGAACTTTAAATGCAAAATTTGTATTAAACTATCTTTATTTGTCTCATTTTCTTGCCAGTGTTTCTTCAGTTTCCACTTATATCAAACAAACAAATCGACTATAGAACCCACAATAAAAACTCCAACTCCTGGTGCAGGGTGAATAATATATGCTGCAGCTCGAACAGGCAAATTCTTTTATTAAATAAAACACCAATACAGATGGTTAAGCGCTTTCATCTGTTAATATACAGACTTCTTCAGAACCAAATAACACAGCTCTTATATCAAACAGACAACCTCCATCTTAATGAAATGTTCCATCAGATATCAGGATCTATTTTGTCTTACGAAAACATCGGAGTAGATGACTGACCCAGTTAATTGCAATTGCCTTTCTCCTGGCAACAGAAATTAATTCAACCTCAATATTTTAAGACCAAAGCAGAGGAGTTCCTCTCTAACTACTACAAATGCCACTGTTATAGGGAGTGGGGACAATGGTTAACCTAACTTGTGCTGAAGGAGGCTCAGTAATTAATCTTCTGTTTCCTGGCTTTCTGTAACAATAAGAATGATATTACATGTGATGTGCATCTCAGCTTTTCTCTTCATGTACCTAAAAATTATCTTCAAAGATTCTGTAAATATGCACAAATTTGTGATATGTGTCTAGATATCATGGTTTTCTCTGGAAATATAGTTTGCTTATAATTTTGTCTATGCCTGATCTCATCCACCTTATTTTTTTTTGGCTGCTTTATTTACCATTTACTTTACATTTTCTACATTAATACATACAATTATAAATGTTTATTCTGGTGGATGGCCCTATTTCCTTTTTTCAACTTTAGTGAATCACCACTTTTTCTTTACTTTAACAAAGGATGCAACCCAAAACCAGCATTCATTTACATCTTGTCAACATAATCAACCCCCCCTTCTCATGATAAGAAACTCAGTTTATTTCCTTCCTTGCTTTAAATTTATTTCCTCTATACATTTTCCTCCAGATGTCTTTCATTTCTAATCTAATGTTTCCTTTGACATTTTCCCCATAATCCAATTTTCTTTAATGCACTTTTCTTGGATTATATTTTAATATTCCCATTTCTATCTGTTCTTCTCCCTGCATCATTTTCATCGCTTCTTGCATTAGTGGTCCCTGCATCAATTTCACTTTTTTTTTGTTATTATTAGTATAAGCATTACCAGCTGTTTAATGTGATCACCTTACCCCCTCCACCCACCTGAGGCTTAAATGGGTAGCATCTAATTTCCTTTCTTGCCCTAGTACTATCTGTACACATCCGTGGTGGTGCAGCGGTAGCGTTGTTGCCTCACAGCAAGAGGTTCTCCCATTCGATTATCGGCTGGAGTGTGGGGAGTACCTTCTGTGTGGAGTCTGCATGTCCTCCCCACGGTTGGGTGGGCGTTCAAAAGACATGCATAAATGGGCATGCCTTCGTTGAAGGTTGAACATTGAGCTGGAACCTCGGCGTTCATGAAAATCTACTGCCAATCATTAGTAGACCGGAGTTCTGCTGTGGCGACCCCTAACCAGGAAAAAGCCGAAAGACAAACAACAGCCCTAGTACTATCTATAGAACTTTTTTTTAGGTCTCTTTTTAATTTTTCCAGCTTTCTGAACACCAAAAGTATGCTTCTAGTCTCCCTTTTCATTACCTTCTCATCTCCAGCATGTTTATTTCACTTTTGGAAACATTTATTCTGCCTGAGGTATAAAAATACTTGTGTAAATATTACCACCTCAAAATTATTACAGGTTCATAGGTGTTTACTAGAATAATGACCACAAGGGAATTTTTAAGTCTAGCCATGCATCCCAAATCTCTGACAAGTTCTGGTACCCTTAATAAGTGTAAACATGGGCCTGGGAGATGAACCATTTACAGGTTACCTCTGTCCATTAGAGACATAGGTGCCAAACCAGGGATGAATTTCCAGTTTCCCATCCAATTGTCCAAGTTGCACTTGAATTGGGCTAGGGAGGAACTCTGCTTCACAAGGATGGGGAGCCTGTTCCATAGACAGGATAGTCTCTGGGATACATACCTTTCTCTCCAGCAGATCCTATTTATATTATAGGCAGGGTTAGGTCTTCAGAATGGGTAATTATGGTGCTGTTTGTTTTGTGGATATGCAGTAGGTCCATCAGAGTGGGGTCTGACAATGTCCTGTATGCCAAGTATAGATCTCCACTCAAAAGCTTGTAGGAGACAATGCAGATATAGGGCCTTGAGGCAGTCTGTATAAGACATATTACTTATACCCTGTACTCTTTTAGCGAGGAACTTCTGTGGACATTCCAGTTGTTGGATATGCCTGGTTAGGTATATAACAAAGGGGGCATTGTACTCAATGACAGGTCTGATGAATGCTGAATACAGTGGAATGATGACTTCCTTGGACTTAGATGCTATACCTTTGTTTTTAAGTAGCGCAAAATAGAATGATTTCCTCACACTGTCGACATGTGATGATTAAAGGCTAGATTACTATCTATGTATGACCCTAAGTCCCTGACTACTGGGTCAACTCTAAGAGGTATGTTGTCAATGTGATAGTTACAGGGATGGATGACTTCCCAAAAGATACTATTATGCATTTCTTGGTGTTTAGTTTTAATCCATACCTCTGACACCAGTTGTTTATCTGTGTCAGCCCCTCCTGGAGAACATTTGTGTCATTGTGAGATTCAACAACAGTTCCTAATTTGCAATCATTTGCAAATTTAGTCAGCCAGAGACCACTGACATTGGCCTTGACTTATGAGAAGTAAATGCCAAAAAGGAATGGTCCAAGGACTGATCCCTGAGAGACTCCACTTGTGACTGGCCTCTTTGTAGAGGTGGACTCCCCAGTTCTAACTTCTTGGGTCCTGTCTGTGAGCCAGCTGACTATCCACTGGGTTACATATGGGTTTGTACCTAACCTCCTGAGTTTGTCAACAATAGCTGAGTGGGGTATTGTGTCAAATGCCTTGGCCAGATCAAGGTAGACAGTGTGAATGATTTTGCCCTCATCCATTGTTTTGGTGACCTTCTCTAAGAAATCCACCAGGCTAAGTAGGCATGATCTGCCTCTGACGAAACCAAACTGGGTTGGGTCTAGTGTCTGGAGGTTTACTATATCTCTGTTAATCATCTCCATAATAATTCTTTCCATAGCTTTACATATCAGACTAGTGAGACTTATGGGTCTGTAGTTTCCAGGGTCTGTAGGCAGCCCACCTTTGTGCAGAGGGATGATTGTTGCCTTTCTCCATTCTTGAGGCACAAAGCTACAATTAAATAGCAATTTCAGAGACCCTGTTAGGTCATGTTTCATGCTAGTTAGAAGACATCCTGGGATATTGTCTGGGCCCATTGATGCAGTGTTCTTGGTGTCAGAGAGAGCATTAAGGACCTGTTCCCTATTAATAGTAGGGGGAGTTATATTTGAAGACATTTCCTGAGGGAAGGTTGAGGGGGAGAGAGAGGTAAAGTCGAAGCTGAATTTATCAGCCAGGAGGTTTGCTATATCTTCTGGCTCAGTATAGGTGGCTCCATTTACAATGAGCTCTGCACACAATTGTGTATTGCCTTTGAGGTTGTGGACATAACTAAAGAGTGCTTGGTGGTTGTCCTTGGCCTTGGAGGCTAAACTTACCTCAAATTTGGCTTTGGTAGACTTTATTTCTCCTCTGAGTTGTTTGTTTAGTTTGATGAGAGTGCTTTTATTCTGCTGGGTGCTGCACCTCATAATTTTTGCCATGATTTTATTTCTCCTGTTATACAGCCAATTGATTTTGTGATTCCACCAGGGTGGCTTGTTTTTTGAGTAAGTTCTGTACTTCTTCCTGGTGGGTACAGCTGCCTCTATGCAGCTATTAACATGCTTGTACAGGGTTTCTGTGAGCAGTTCTGCATAGGTAGAAGTGTTCTCAGGGTTTATGGGGGCCTGACATTTTCCCAGGTTCTCGCTTAATAGCAAGATGTTAGCCTTAGAATAGTTCCTGAATATTCCAGGTTTAGCTGGGGATCCAGGTTTTATTTTTCTTCAAAGGAGACCATTTTGTGGTCTGGCCATACCAGGGTAGGCATTACAGTAGGGGGTGTGCAGCAGTCTCCCATATTAGTGAGGACCAGATCCAGTATGGTTGCACCCCTAGTTGGTGTACTGGCTATCTGGTCCAGGGAGTTTGCGTTTACAAAATCCAAGAAACTTTGTGCATGTACGTTTGGTGTCGAATAGGATTCCCAGTTAATAGTGGGGTAATTAAAGACACCCATGAATATGATATTGGGTTGGATGGTTAGTGTTTCTAAGAAGTTTAAATACATGGTATGGGTTTCCTGGGTCATAGATGGGGACCTATAGCTTGCAAGGAAGTGGTGTTGGATTTTACCTATGGTAATTTGAACATGGATCAGCTCAAGTGCATTGTCCATCACATGCCTTAGAGTTGACTCAGTAGTCAGGGACATAGGGACACACATTTGACCACCCTTGAAGTATATTTATTTTTTATGTAAATAGAGACACCTCCACCTTCAGTCCCTGCCTGTGAAGTAGCTGGCCTAAATGTGTGGAAGGCATTATAACCTTGCACTGTTGTCGTGCTCTCTGTGGCTTTTAACCATGTCATCATCACAGACATCAGCATTATCTAGCATAAAGAGAGCTTCTAAGGAGTGGAGTTTTTTGTTTAGACTCCTAGCATTGAGATACCGTTAGATTTTCTTGGTTTTGATTTGCTATGTCAAAAGTACTTTCAGCTTGCCATTGTCTAAAAAACGCACCATGGGGAAGACAATGTTTTAGCTAATTTCTGAAAGCCTAGAGGGGAGAGGTGCAGATTATCCCTGGCAAAGCAGCATGGTCTGTTGACCATCTCCTTCCATGCTGACAAATACTGCACCCACTTAAAATGACACCAGAAACTAAGCCAATTATTAAAGTCAGTTATCTTTGTTCATATTGTGGCATCATCCTTGGAGAAGGTAAAATGCTGCTCAGTGCTAGGCTCACACCAGCCTGAGACACATATTACGAGAGCTCCATGATGTCTCTCTTCATATAGTCTAGGGAGGTATGTCTCAGTTCATTTACTCCCACATGGACTATGACTGGGTCATTTTGGTAATTGGGGTCCAATGACCTGAGTGCATGTGTAATGTGATGGATCCTAGCCCCCTGAGAAGCAATTAACTGTAACTTTCTCCTTACTCAGCCTGGTGAAAGGGACATCAGTGTGTCTCATGATGGAGACTCCAATGACTAGAATGTTGGATTGTGCGGTGACTTGCCTTATGGGCTTAGAGGTAGAAGCTCCATGAGATGTAGCTCTATGTGTTGATGTGGGTGTTTTGAAAGAGCCCATTTGTGGCTGCTGAGGGTATTTGTTATGTGCATTTCATCTAGGAGGTCTTTGTGGTTTAGGAAGGTTACATGAAAGTGCCTCAGCATATGTGGGTCTATATGTCTGCTTTAAAGTTTGCATGATGGATGCAGCATGTGTACTACTGACAACCTTATTGACACTAGGAATACTTTTATGTGAGAGCTTTGCCTCCAGTGACATTGTGTAAATAAATCTCTCACATACCATATCAGTTTGTTTGAGAACTAACTGGTTGTCAGTAAACATAAGGCAATTTCTGTGTTGCCTCAGGATGCCCATATCCACCAAGCCAGTAATGGAGACAATAGGAAAGTGCATATCCATGGCAACAGACCCTTTTTTATTGATTAGACAGTTGGAGTAAGAATATCAATCGCTGTCAGGAATATCCAGTTTGCAACTATGGGGACAGTGTTTGTCACTGCAAACTAGTTCTCTGTGCAACTAGGTATTGGAGAAATTTTAATTATGCTTTTACCGGAAAAATGTCGCTCAAGGTGTCTGAATCTGTACAGAGCACTGCCAAACACTTGAGGGGAAACTAATATGTAGACCTAGAAAATTTAAGGATGAAGTATTTAGGCAGATATTCTGAAGTCAAAAACAAATCAAGCAGTACTTACTGAATACAAAGAATTAGCTTGTCAAGAATGATGAAAAGAGAGCAGTCACATGAATGGCTACTGCCTGGCTACTAATTCTAGTCTCACCATAGTTTCACTCTGTTGGGACACAATGCTCCTTTGCTTCTTCTCTCACCAGAAGCAAAATGTTAGCATCAATCCCAAGAAAAGAAGTAGGCCACAGCCTGTCTGGTGATCCACAGCCTTGTCCCAGATGATGCAAGGGTCTGTAGGCTTGTAGCTTTTCTCTGGTAGATGCCTCGAATAGCAAGCAGACCAAACAGGTACGTTAAGCACTGTCAATCTCCAACCAGAAACAGTCAGGAATCAATGCACTCTGCTCCTTCTCTCACAAGGATCAGTATATAAGCACAGATTCCAAGCTGTCACCTATAAAGCAGGTATTTGGCTTTCTGGTGATCAGCAGTCTCTCACCAGGACAAAACAGAAGCACTAATCCTAAAGATGACTACTGAGAGGCAGAATGTGGGCTGTCCAGTAACTGGTGGTCTTGCCTTGCAATAGATACTTAAAGGTAAGATGAAAAAAATGGTTTATCCTAAACAATGCATTGTACACTAAGCAGTTAGATATGAAAGTAGGTAAGTTAAGTTTTAGCTGTCTAAAAAGTTAAGTTTTAGTGGAGAGCCACTACTTTAAAAGAGCACGATAGATTGAAAGGGGGTGGGCACTTTTGTATTCTGGCACTATGGAATACAGTAGGATGTCCAATAAATTTAAATAGCTGAAGGGGAGTGATTTCACAAAATGATAATCTTGTGCTTACTCACACTAGCCAGTGAAAGGAGAGTGGGAATGAGATATATGGTCAAATTAACATAAGGGTCAAGCAGCAAGAAAGGCAATGGTGTTTAAGAACACAACAGTAACATGGTGTGAGGGTGGAAAAACATTCTGTGTGACTCACAAGAGACAGAGCTGTGGTCTCTTTTCAAGTTTTAATATGCAGTTAAAAGCAGAATACAAGTAAAACAAAGTAAAGTAAACAAATCACAGTATACAAAAATAGAAAAAGGCAATAAAGTAATACAAAATACAAGAGATAAAAAGTAAAGTTTCTTTTTGTTGTTCAGATTTCTCTCTTTTCCTTTCTTCTCTATTCTTTCCTCTGATAAATCTTTTTGATAATTCCTGCCAAGTTCAGAGCTGTCTTCACTTGTCCACTCACCCTTCTTTTTTAGAGTTCTGTAAATTGTGCTTACTAGCCTATTATTCATTGCCTGCTCTATCCAGCTTCTATAATCTTTTCTTTTTTTTTAATGAGATCCATTTTTTAATGTCTCCTTTGTCTAGTTCCTTTTTATCATCATAATCAACCTCTGTTTTCCCATTTTCTAAATGGAGCTGGGGTGTCAAGTCAACTGTCACCATCTCTCTCTTTGTCTCTCTATTCAGTGCAGTCTCCTGCCTTCAACTTTCATGTCTGACTGTTACAGGTCACAATCCATCCACTTCTTTGCTGGATACCTTCATTTCCTCTTGCTTCTTCCTTTCTGTCCCAAACCTTCTTTACCAGGTTGCCTGCTGCTTTTCTACACATATGGCCAAACCATTGTACTCTGTTCTCTTTGACCTTTTCTACAATTGGAGCTACTTTACCTTCTGCACCACAGTGTGCAGCCTACCACCTGCCTGAGGTACTTCATCTACTTCACCTCCAGCATTCTCTATCGCTCTGCCTTTACTGCCCAGGTTTCTGTACCATATAGTAGTACTGGTTAAACCACTGTTTTGTACATCTTAGTTTTCAGCTTCTTTGGCATTCTTCTTCATATACTACACCTGGCACTTTGTGCCAGCTGGCTACAGGCCCTCTGATTCTGACCTCCTCATTCAAACATCCATTCTCCTCAACCATCCCTGTCAGAAACCTGAAGCTGTTAATGTGTTCCACTAATTTCTCCTCTATCTCAGTTCTCAGCTTATTCTTATTTTCCCCATTTGCTGCTATTACAACTGTCTTATCTGTACTCAGTTTCATCCCATGTGCCTTCAGTTTTGCATTCCATTCCCTATCCTTTGTTGAAGTTCACACTCAGACTCTGCCTATAATGTCACATTGTTTGCATACTGTAGATTTGTTGATCTGGCCCCTCTGAACTATTTGCTATTGTAGCCCAGCAGTGGGCTCAGAGCTGAACCATGATGCACACCCACTCCCACTGTGAACCCCGCTGTGAGACTGAACACTGTTTGTACTTGAGCCATTGGGTCCTTGTACATAGTCTGCACTACTTCTACCAATGTTTCTGGGACTTCAAACCACTGCAGTACTACCCAAATCAGCTTTCTTGGGACCTTGTCATATGCTTTCTCCAAGTCTAGGAATGCCCAGTTAGACTCTTCCTCATCTCTAGCTTCTTCCCAACTATCTGTCTCACTGCAAACATCGGGTCAGTTGTGCTGCATCCTGATCTGAATCTGAACTGCTCATCTCCTGTTTTACTTTCTACTCCTCTTCATAGTAGTTGTAAATGTTTTATCCCCCCGTATACTCCAATATCTCGCCTTTGTTATTTGGAACTCTTCTTTCAGTCTGTCTCAACTTACTCTTTCTTTGTCTTCATGAATTGTCTCCAAAAAGTACAGCTTCTTATTTCTTTCATTCCATTTCTTTATTCCCTTTATACTTATTGCAAAAGGACTTTATACATTCCTGTTGGCCAAACTTCAAATTATCATTCTCTGCCTTCTCTTCTCCTAAATACCTTCTTCACTCCCACAACTTTTGATAGGTTCTCTCTTGGTCTCTCCCCAAAACTTGCTTCCATTTTCCCAGTCTTTTAACTTCAACATTACTATCCAGGTCAGCCATTAATACTATTTCCATTTCACTCTATATTGGAGCTTGTATGGTGACTATAACATTTTAATGGAAATATTTGGTAATATCCATACAGATCTGAGACTGCTAATCCTTCTTTATTGGTAACATTATTGTTTTGTCAGTGAACCCCTGGGGTGTCTTTCAATTACATATGTAGTTCATTATCATCTTTCTAAGTTGTTCCCAAAACCTTTTTCCTGGAATCCGCACTGCTGCTTGACAGCTGTATATAATTTGGGGTACTATGAAGATTTTCTCAGTCCTCCAACTTATCTTAATGGTTATATTGCCATACTATACAGAATGTCATTCTCAGTATATTATTAAGCAGGAAATAATGAAAGATAGGGTGGGTATTAGTTTGGAATAACAGACCATAGAAGTCAAGACAGGCCTCCCCATCCCTGGAGGGTCTGTTATTGCCCTGTAACACCTACCTAGTAGACACTAGTGCACTTCAAAAATGAGCTGTCTGTTAAGGGTGCTTTGCATTTGTTTTACTCTATGTTATTTTAATATTTTTAGAATAAAATAATTCCTCCATGTAATGTTTGAAACGGTGTAGGATATGTAATTGCTGAGTGAAGTATTTTGCATCTAAAATATAAAAGACATGTAAGTATGTAATAATGTTTACTTACTCAAGTTAGGCAGATAGACAGACAGACATACACACACACACACACACACACACACACACACACACACACACACACACACACACACACACACACATAAAACACACACACACACTCACACACACACACACACACACACACACACACACACACACACACACACACACACACACACACACACACACACCTTGATCCTGAGAATCTCTCTTTCTTATGAGCTATTCTTTAGGTTCAGCAATGCCCTGATGATGGCCTGAAGATGACATGCCACCTACATCCTAGGTACATGAAGATGCCTGAAGTAAGGTGACATCAGCCTGCCTGAGGGAGAAGGGTGCACAGCTCTGACAACTGAGACAGACATTGGACTTAGCTTATGGCAGAGCTCCATTCCAAATTTTGTGTGAATTGCATGGGTGGCACCCAGACCCATTATAAACAATACCCTGAGCATTACAAATCTCATGGCAGTTCTGAGAGTGGAAACCCTTCTTTTTAATGTATGGACCAGGTGGCCTTAATTGCAACATATATGCAATCTACAGCTCCCAGGATCTCAGGGGAAATGGACTATGTTATAAAAGGTGAGCACGGTGTTAGTTCCAAGCTCCACTGTCCTGGAGAACAAGATAAGCTTCTCCAAATATTGCAGCATAGTGTTGAAAAACTGGTTTAGTATTTGCAGTCTTATGGCTTTGATATTCCTAATGTGTCCTCTGTAAGTCACTGTAAGGTCCTTGTAGGTACAATTGGTGAGCCTACACATAGAGGATTAGGCATACTATGTGTCCCCATGATTCTGCTTATGGTAACACAGTTCATCTAGGTCCCTGACAGTATTCCTGTTTACTCAGAAATGGACTGTAGTCTGTTGGTCTGTAAACTGGTGGTCATCTGGTGCCGTATATATCCCTTTTGGCAACATGGATATCCATTACATGAAACATAGTGGGCAACTGCTCCCAATGGTGCTGTATATTATTAGCCTTGGCATTCAAAATGGGGATGTACTACCGCACAGCACCACCATTTTATGTTGTTTTTTTTCTTTCAGCTTTTCCCGGTTAGGGGTCGCCACAGCGGAACTCTGGTCCGTTAATGATTGGCAGTAGGTTTTTATGGTGCCGAGGTGCCAGCCCGACACCCAACCTTCAGTGAAGGCACGCCCATTCAAGCATGTCTTTTGAATGCCACTCGACTGCAGGGAGGACATGCAGACTCCACACGGAAGGCGCTCCAGACAAGAATCGAACGGGACAACCTCTTGTTGTTAGGCGATAATGCTACCGATGCACCACCACGGCTGTCACACAGCACCACCATTTTATATGTTTCTAAATTAGTTCACCATTCTAGTTCCCTTCATTTGCATAATTTATGTAATTCATTTGCATATGCCACCTCCTTTGCATGCCATTGTGTACTTAATGGCACACAATACATACCATGCTATTTTGGCTATTGTGCAGCCATGCTGTCTGTGTCTTAGAATCACCCTTGTACTCTGCATGGTTGCTATCCACACTAGTTTGCTATGAATCCCCAGAACACTATCAATGAAAACAATTGCAGAGGCATGCTATATGTAGAGACAAATTTTAAGAGGAACACAAAACGTTGTTTGCAACAATGACAGGAATCAGAGTAGAAAACAAATTAGCATGCATCAGGGTTATAAACTTCCGGCATGAATATGCCATTAAAGTAAATAAAAACAAAGCCAGTCACAAAATAGCTGGGTAATAGTGATGCTATCTAGGGTAAATAAAGTGCAGTAACTTTAAAGAATGTCACCAGCTAAAACAGTAAAGCACTCAATGACTGCTGTTTTCAGTAAATGCAGTTCAAAATGAATTTATTTAACATGACAGCTATTTGTTTAAGAAACAGGTCATCAGTGGCCAGCAGCAATGTTAATGAAAGAAAATTTATTTTCAGGGAGCAAAGACCCTCAGTACTTCCTTCCAGCATGGAAGGTTTGCTGCTAGCAAAATTATTCATTGTCTAAATGATTGTTAGTCACTTTAATCTGTTCTTTCCAGGGATATGCCAAATCAGCATATACATGAAAACAGTATACTTGGTAAATCTATTACAAAACTGTGTAAAGACAGGATCCTTCTACAATATTTTATTGAAAAGATAATGTGTTAAAGATATGTACTTACTGGAAAAATAGAAATACACTAGGGCTTCTTTCATTTAATGTTTTGTTATTACACTAAGCATGATTCAAAAATATGTGAAAGTAGGACCCTGTCACAATAATGTATGGGGTCTATTTCCATAAGACTTGCTCTTCGTTTAAGTGATTTATCCATTGTATCACATTGGATTAGAGAATGGGCTTACTGTACATCAGTACTCTGACTGGAGAACAGTACTCTGGAGAACGAGTGTTCTCCAGCAGAGTATTAATGTACAGGTAATGCCAACTAAAAAATGAGTCCGCTGCTTCATGGCAGCATATCAAGCAGCCATGGAGCTTGGGCTGCTAAAGAAATGAACGTCTGCCATTACTTTTGCACTTGCTAAGCCATGCTTTTGCTGTTTAATAAGTGTAAAAAAAACAATTGGAAAGAAGTGTACGTGCGTGTGTATGTATGTGTATGTCTGTGTTTATTTTTTTATCTGTGTGTCAGTCAATGCGTGCATGAAAGCATAGAAGACTGCGTGTGCACGCACATGTGTGTGTGAGAGAGAGATTGAGAGAGACTGAGTGCGATCATGTATGAGTGAGTGCGTGTAAGAATGTAGAAGTGACTGTGTGTGAGAGAGATATGGAGAGTGACAGCGATCTTGTGTGAGTGAATGTATGAAAGCAGAGAAGACCTTGTGTGTGTGTGTGTGTGTGTGTGTGTGTGTGTGTGTGTGTGTGTGTGTATGAGATGAGAGAGAGAGATGGAGAAAATGAGAGCAATCTTGTGTGAGTGCCTGTATGAGAGCAGAGAAGACCGCGAGCGCGCGCGCGCGCGTGTGTGTGTGCGTGTATGTGTGTGTGAGAGAGACAGAGAGAGTGAGAGCAATTTGAGTGAATGTGTGTATGAAAGCAGACGTGACTATGTATGAGAGGGAGAGAATGTTCTGTCTGTAAAACTGTTGTGTTTTACTTACATATTTCTTTTTTTAAATACTATATTATTTTTTTTATCTATTTTTGATGTAAAATGTTTCCTCCAGCACCATTAACATATACTACAGAAAGTTTGAAACAGTAGCCAGAGGAACTATTTTACATCAAAATTATACAAAAAAAAATAATATAGTACTTAAAAATAAATAAGCAAGTAAAAAAAACAATTTTACAGAGACCCCATTCTCTAAGCACAATAATGCCCTCCAGGGTGTGTGTTAATGTGTAATTAATGCACTTCCAGGGGTATAGAGGCCTTCTGCCTGCTGCGTCGGGCCTCATAACACCCCTGGGCAGGTGTTAATTACACATTAACACACACCCTGTCATGCATTATTGCTTGCGTAAGTCGCTTACACTGAGAGCGACTATTTTAGAATCTGGCCTACTGTATCTCCTTATCTCAAGATATACGTCTTCTGTAAATACACAATAAATATAAAAGATTTGCCAATCGATATTCATTTATTTTTCCCAGTTTTGTTTCATTATTACTGAACCATAATATCCTATTTCTTATTATCACTTTATAATATAGTTTGCACTAATTATTCAAGATTCTGCACTGCTTTGTTGTTTATTTTTTTTTGTTTACATTCCATCACGTAATGGTTCTTATTGTGATACTAGAACACCATGACAATAAAGCAAGCCTTAACTCTTGAGGTTAGTGACCTGAGTTCTGAGTTATAACTTCTGATAATGATTTTTTAAAACAACAAAAAAAAAGCATCTTGATATAAATGCAGGTCTTTAAGATATACAAGAAATTAGCTGACAGAATTCTACAGTGGCATTAGTTCTACCAGGAAGACGTTTACAAGACAGGCAACTGTTCAACAGTTGTTTGGAATATTTTTCATACTCAGTCAGGAATATGCTGTTCTCCCTTGCTTAGAAGTTCCTCATATCTTGAAATCATTGCATGTGGTGTATTTGTGGTTGGAGGGGGCTAGAGCTTAGAGCTTCTCTACCATACCATTCTGTTTTCAGCTGTACTTTTTCTCCATCACTTTGTTCCAAGGTCATAATACTTAAAGGAATAAAGTCATCAGAAACTTTCTGCTGCACTAGGGAATATTCCAATACAACAAACATTCTTTTCTGCTTTAGTGTTGTTGCACAACTCTGCGAATGTTATCCTTTTTGGTATCAGAATTATTCTTATAATGTGTTTTGTTGACCAGATAAAACTTACTGTGACACAAAAGGTGTATCTGCCATGGCTTAGTGGTAAGTGCAGGGTCCTGAGTTTGATTCTTGCAGAGGCTGTTTATTGCCCCCACCCCCGGACAAGAAAGCCACCGTGAAAAACCTTTCAAAAGCAAACTTCACATTACTTAAGACCGAGGTAGAAAGTTTCAAAGCCCCCATGCTGAAGGATAACACTGTCCAAACTGCAAAATCCTTTACTAATGCATTCTATGGGCAGCTACAAGAATGCATGGATCGTGCCATCCCAAGCAAAACCAAGACTCACTCCTCCAAGAAAAGGAAACCAGTCTGGTGGACTCCTGTCATAAACAAGCTATACAACAGAAGGAGGAAACTAGTACAGAAAAGAGTAAAATCCCAAGAAGGGAAGACATCCCTGATCAGTATCAGCAAGAAACTACGATCCCTCATAAAATCATCCAAGGCGAGCTTTGAAAGAAAAATTGCCAAGGACTCCACAGATAACCACAAGGCATTCTTTAGCTATGTCAAGAATCTAAGTGGCAATACTCAGATCTGCTCAGAGTTAGTACAGAATGGCACAAAATACACTGAACAGACCGATATCTCCAACATCCTGGCAGACAGGTTCAGTGCAAACTTCACCCCCCTCTCACCCCCAAATGGGCTCAACCATACCAGAAGAATGTAGAGTCCCTGAAATCACAGACACTCAGGTTAAAACAGCCCTCTCCAAAGCCAAAAACACAGCATCAATGGGACCGGACAATATCCCAGGCTGCGTCCTACATGAGCTCAAAGATGAGCTAACCCCTCACTTAAACACACTGTTCAAACTCAGCCTCTCCACAGGCTACATACCCATTGAGTGGTGCACAGCAATGGTTATTCCACTCAACAAAGGTGGAGCCACGACAGACCCCAGGAACTATCACCCTATAAGCCTGACTAGCTTGGTCTGCAAGGCTATGGAGCGCATCATCATGGAACTCATTAACATTGACATTGGGAACCTCCAAACACTGGACCCTACCCTGTTTGGCTTTGTTAAGGGCAGATCATGCCTCCTAAACCTGGTGGAATTCTTTGAGACAGTTACCAAAGCTATAGACGAGGGAAAGGTGGTACACACAGCCTACCTAGACCTTGCAAAGGCCTTCTACACCATTCCCCATTCTGGTACTATAGACAAGCTCACCAGCCTGAACTTAAACCCCTACGTCACAAGATGGATTACTAACTGGCTCATGGACAGAACCCACATGGTGAGAGTTGCGGGAGCTAGGTCCAACTCTAAACCGGTTACAAGTGGCATTCCCCAGGGCTCAGTCCTAGGACCCCTCCTGTTCGGCATATACTTCTCAGAGGAACAGACAAGCACAAGAGGACTATGGCTGACCAAGTTCACAGACGACTGCAAACTAGGGGCTAAAATTGACTCACCGGCTGACACAAACATCCTCCAAAAGGGTCTCACTGAGACGGATACCTGGTGTCAAAATCATGGCCTCAAGCTAAATGCCAAAAACTGCATAGTCATCCCCTTTGGAAAAAACAAAGTACCCACAAACTGCCACATAGGTGGTAGTCCCCTAAATATTGAAGATGTAATAAGGGATCTAGGGACCCAAGTAGATAGTAATCTCACCTTTGATAATCACATTGCCAAAGTGGTTAGAAAATCCTTCTATGTGGCTCACCTAATCACAAAAGGATTCGCATCCAGATCAAAAGAGGTCATTGTGCCCCTCTACTCATCACTCATAAGACCCATCTTAGAGTACAACGCCCCATTTGGGATGTACCTTACAAGACACCTGCAACAGCTGGAAAGACCACAGAAGTACCTCACCAAGAGGATCAATGGCCTCAAACAGATGCCCTATGCAGCTCGACTGAAGAAACTCCAGTTGTACTCGGTTGCATACCAACTACTTAGAGGTAATCTCTGCCTGACATACAAGGCCATGTCCAACCCAGAATTGATGGACATGCTCCACCTAAACAAAACCTTATCCCCTTGAGCCACACGCACTAGGGATCTAAACCTCACCACAACAATAAATAGGAGATGCTGGAGGGATAGATTCCTGCCCCGGTGACTTCCCATGCTTTGGAACAAGATCCCAATCTACATTAGGCAGAGCTCCTCACTAACACTCTTCAAAAGAAACCTTGACAAGTGGATGGGAAACAGAAAGTTTACCTTGGGGATCACTTCAGTGGCTCTGCTGGACAGAGGCACAGGGAACTAATCTAAGGGGGCGGTGAAAGCCAACACATTCTGCCTAGGCTTATACATGATAGCCTAGTACCCACCTATGAACCTATGAACCTAAAATTGCGATAAGCACAGCACAACAACTTTTGAATCTACTCAATCTTAGTCTCTCTGCTGGCTACATAAGAAGTACTTGGAGAGCTACCATAGTGGTACAAGTACATAATGGCAGCCCTAGCACAGATTCAGCCAATTACCGACCCATAAGTCTCACTAGTATCGTCTATAAAATTATGAAGTAATTATAAACAAAATGATTTCATAGGGTACCTTCAGTCCCTTGATCCAAATCAATTTGGCTTTGTTAAAGTCAAAACCTGTCTACTCGGCCTCTCAGTTTATCTGACACAGTTACTGAAGTCATGGGCATGAACCACTTTGTCCACACTGCCTATTTCAAACTGGTCAGGCCTTTGATACAATGACAAGCTCTCCAAACTAAACATCATCCCCTACATCACCCACTGGATACCAATAGGACTCAGACAGCAAAGGTTCAATACTCAGTGTAGCAGGATGACAAACTTACATCCTCAAGAGAACTACATGGGAGTTAACATCCAGCATGAGATAAGCCAAATACTGCGCTGCAAACCATCTACAAATTGAACCTTAAATATAGCTATCACTGATGACCATTGAAGTTTATTAGGTAGAGAGGACTGCGGTGGTGGTGCTGCGGTAGCGTTGTCGCCTCACAGTTAGACATTGCCCGTTCGATTCTCAGTTAGGGTGCCTTCTGTGTGGCGACATGCGTGAATGGGCGTTCCTTCATTGAAGGTTGTGCATTAGGCCCGGCAAGCCAGCACGTAAAACTCTACTGCCAATCATTAGCGGACCGAAGTTCCGCTGTGGCGACCCCTAACCGGGAAAAGCCGAAAGACCCAAACAAACAAACCAGCCCTAAAAATAAAACTATTATTCTTTAATTTAGACCTGGATACCAGTATTTCAATAAAGGAGTTCTTATTCCTTGTTTGTAGGTTTTTAGGCATAAGTAGCACCCGAAGAATAACTGCCAACAGCTCATTGCTAAAACATGCAAGCAATAATGCCCGACAGGGTATGTGTTAATGTATAATTAATGCCTGCCCGGGGGTGTTGTGAGGCCCGATGCCACAGGCGGAGGGCCTCTACACCCCTGGAAGGGCATTAATTACACATTAACACACACCCTGGAGGGCATTATTGCGCTTAGAGAATGGGATCTCTGTAAAATTGTTGTGTTTTACTTACTTATATTTTTTTAAGTTCTGTTTTATTTTTTTAATATATTTTTGCTGTTAAATTGTTCCTCCACCTAATGTTTCATACTTGCTGTAGTATATGTTAATGGTGATGGAGAAAGCATTTTACATCCAAAATATATTAAAAAAATAAAACAGTACTTAAAAAAATACATAAGTAAGTAAAACAGAACAATTTTACAGATAGCTCATTCTCTAAGGGCTCGCAGAGATCATTCTCTCTTCACTCTCTCTCACACATGCTACCAGGGGATCATTGGTTCACTTTCTCACTTCACTCACTCACTCTCTCACACACACACGCACACACACACACACACACACACACACACACACACACACACACACACACACACACACACACACTCACAGTCTCCCTGCTTTCATGCACACATTCACTCACACAACATTGGTCTCACCCTCTTTGTCGATCTCTCAGTCTCCAGCTGCTTTCATACACACATTCAGTCTCATTCTCTCTCGATCTCTCTCACGTGCAGTCTCCTCTGTTACATACATGCATTCACTCACACATCACTCTCACTTTCTCTCTCACTCTCTCTCACACACACACAGACACACACAGTCTCTCTGCCTTCATGCACGTATTCACACATGCTTTATTTTATTTTTTATTTTACACTTGATGTTGCTGCGGTAGCATTGTCGCCTCACAGTAAGACGCTGTCCGGTTCGATTCTCAGCTAGAGCGTCTTCTGCATGGAGACATGCGTGAATGGGCGTACCTTCATTGAAGGTTGTGCATCAGGGCTGGCAACTCGGTACGTAAAAATCAACTGCCAATCATTAGCGGACCAGAGTTCTGCTGTGGCGACCCCTAACCGGGAAAAGCCGAAAGACACATACATTTTACATTCACTAAACAGCAAAAGTGCTGCTTAGCGAGTGTAAAATAAAGGCTCACTCGCTCTCACTTACACTGACATGCATGGATACACTCACGCATGCACACACGCACACACAGACACACGCACACACACACACACACACACACACACACACACACACACACACACACACACACACACACACGCACAGACACATGCACACACACACACACACACACACACACACACACACACACACACACACACACACACACAAACCTTTTTTTGTGTCTTGTTTTGACAATTTACACAAGTGTAAAATAATTGCAGCCATTTAATTTTTTGAGCCTGAGATCCACAGCAGCTTGATATGTTGCTGTGAAGCGGCAGACTCATTTTTCACTGGACATTACTTGTACATTAATACCCAGATGAAGAATGTTTGTTCTCCAATCAGGGTGCTGAGGTACAGTAAGCCCATTCTCTAAAAGTGCAATATTGCCCTCCAGGGTGTGTATTAATGTGTAATTAATGCCCTTCCAGGGGTGCCTGCAGCATCGGGCCTCACAACACGCCTAGGCGGGCATTAGTTACACATTAACACACCCTGGAGGGCATTATTGCTTACTTAATCTACTGGTCAGGGTTGCAGGTACCTCTTCCATCCAAAGGAATACACTAGTGATGCGTCTCAAGGCTCATTCATGAGGCCCCTTCTCTTTAGCATTGCCATTTCCATTATTAAGGTATTAGTCAAAGGATTATGGCTCACTAACCCCACAGATACTCAGATATTCCAGTAAGGGGTTCATCATATTAATGCTTGTTGTACTGATCATGGGTCCAAGCTTAATGCCAAAACTACAGTGTGATTTTATTTGGAAATACAGTTTCTGTAGTTCATGCTATATTAAGGACATCCACTTAAAACTTGACACAGTCATCAAAGATCTGAGCTCCTTCATCAATGGCAAACTATCCTATGACCACCAGGTTTCAACCATAGTCAGGAAATCCTTCTCCCTGGTGCAGTTAATTTCCAAATGCAATATGGAAATCAGAATTCATGTCTTATGCATCCTTCATCAGACCTATCATTGAATGTAATTGCCCTCTTTGACACATATTTCTCAAAGCACCTTGCCCAACTAGAAAGGCGCCAGAGATTTCTAAGTAAGAAAATGGCTGGATTAAACTCCCTACGATATCCTGAAAGACTAAGAACCCTCTTGACATATCCCATCTCATGCAGGCTCTTTTGTGTACTTAGCATTCTCTACAATGATAGACCCTATCCTCCCTGATTTCTTTCACCTATGAAAAACAGTGGCATCACAAATAAACAGGACCTGCTTGCTGGATTGTACCAATGTATCCCAACATATGGAACAGATTTTCCCTGCACATCAGAGAAAGCAAAGCATTAGCTACCTTTAAGATCAGTCTCAATAACTAGATGGATATTCAGAAATTTACCTCAGGATACATATTATGACTCCCCTTGTGCCATTTAAACATACTGAGCTTGTGTTGGCAAGTCTTGTAAGGGGTCATATAGACTGCCTGCCTAATGTAATACCTGTGAGGCTATGAATAACAAGTTATTCACAGGAACACTGGCCGCTGTCTATAGGAAGTCAGTTAAACTAAGCATGAATAACAGATTTCTAGGCAGCAGGGAGTAAATGTGTGCAGTAAAGGAGCAGTGTTTGCTCATGATAAGAGACAACCACTATTTCAGGTAAAACTGGTGAGAAGGAGACATGATGGACTGCTGCAATGGTAGTGAGAATGGCTTGCGAGGGACTAATAGCTGGATTATCATGCCACTAGTAGTCAGGAAGCAACTATGTCTACTGGGAGAAGACTAGATCATAAGAGAAGGAAGCTCGTGCACTGCTGGCAAAAACAGGTACTTTAGGGGCATGAGTGGAGAACAGTGGAGGACTTATAGGAATGGGGTAATGAGTAACATATAGCTGAGCAGAACTATTGAAGCAGGCAGATATGACCAGATGAAGAGAAATATGAAGGTTAGATAAATGGATGGATTTTTTTATGCTATTTTCAGTAACTCCTGGATAATAACAATTACACCATTTGAGTAAACTGGTTTTGAATACTGATATCTGGCTGCACCTTCCGAATTATCATTTTCAGTTAAAGGCTTTGTAGTAGAGTGCAAGTGCTCGCTCTTTCTAAGAGTCATCTTTCTCACTAATTCTGCACTCTCTTTACTACATCTTAAGCAAACTCTTTTGCAGTACTCTTTCAGTTTGTTCCAGAATCGTTTGAACTCCTACAATGGCTATGAAAAGGTTAGTGAAGGCAAGATAGTTATGGAAGCAAGGAAGGCAGGTAATGTGTCCAGTTATATTTCTTGTGGTAGTGGTGGGAGAGCATTGGAATTAGAGACCCTGTGCCTTATCTCTCATGTAAACAGACAAACAGGCAAGAATCATTGATGTAACAATCTAGTGTTAACTACACTGAAAGTAATGCCCTACAGGGAAATACTGTCGACAAATAAAGGCTTTATACTGCTTTATTATGTTTCATTTTAGATGTACAGAGTCCAACAGAATGTCAGGATGGAGGACATAAGCTACATGCAACAATCTAACACAAAAATCTGTCTTATAGAGAGGAGATAAAATAACTCAGCAAAAAAGTATCACATTCAGAGGCTGAAAGGCCATGTGTGCAATGCTGTAAGAATATCTTATAAATCCTGTCCTCTTCATTAAAGGTTATGGGTGACAGCAGAGAATGACATTAAAGCTGCCATTTTTTGACTGAAAGGCAATGATTTTTTTTTTTGATGGATTATGGCAAATGGACAATGGAAATCCTAATGGATCTGCAAAGATTGAAAAAATGAGCCATGATTTGGAAATTAAAAAAAAAAACTATTAAACCATGATAATTACAGTAGTAAGAGACTTGGCAGTCTTAATGACTGGTACCTTCAATTAATTAAGAAAGTGTTACAACAAGAGTAACATGCCCAGTGTTGTACTGGAGTGGGTAACAAAAAGAGTAACATGCCCAGTGTTGTACTGGAGTAGGTAACTGAAGGAGTAACATGCCCAGTGTTGTACTGGAGTAGGTAACAGAAGGAGTAACATGCTCAGTGTTGTACTGGAGTAGGTAACAGAAGGAATTACATGCCCAGTGTTGTACTGGAGTAGGTAACAGAAGGAGTAACATGCCCAGTGTTGTACTGGAGTAGGTAACAGAAGGAGTAACATGCTCAGTGTTGTACTAGAGTAGGTAACAGAAGGAGTAACATACCCAGTGTTGTACTGGAATGGGTAACACAAAGAGTAACATGCACAGTGTTGTACTGGAGTAGGTAACAGAAGGAGTAACACGCCCAGTGTTGTACTGGAGTAGATAACAGAAGGAGTAACATGCCCAGTGTTGTACTGGAGTAGGTAACAGAAGGAGTAACATGCCCAGTGTTGTACTGGAGTGGGTAATAAAAAGAATTGCATACCCAGAATTGTACTGGAGTGGGTAAAAAAAAGAGTAACACATCCAGTGTTGTACTGGAGTGGGTAGCAAAAAGAATAACATGCCCAGTGTTGTACTGGAGTGGGTAGCAAAATGAATAACATGCCCAGTGTTGTACTGGAGTGGGTAATAAAAAGAGTAACACATCCAGTGTTGTACTGGAGTGGGTAACAAAAAGAATAACATGCCCAGTGTTGTACTGGAGTGGGTAACAAAAAGAATAGCATGCCCAGTGTTGTACTGGAGTGGGTAGCAAAAAGAATAACATGCCCAGTGTTGTACTGGAGTGGGTAGCAAAAAGAATAACATGCCCAGTGTTGTACTGGAGTGGGTAATAAAAAGAGTAACACGTCCAGTGTTGTACTGGAGTGGGTAGCAAAAAGAATAACATGCCCAGTGTTGTACTGGAGTGGGTAGCAAAAAGAATAACATGCCCAGTGTTGTACTGGAGTGGGTAATAAAAAGAGCAACACGTCCAGTGTTGTACTGGAGTGGGTAGCAAAAAGAATAACATGCCCAGTGTTGTACTGGAGTGGGTAGTAAAAAGAATAACATGCCCAGTGTTGTACTGGAGTGGGTAATAAAAAGAGTAACACGTCCAGTGTTGTACTGGAGTGGGTAGCAAAAAGAATAACATGCCCAGTGTTGTACTGGAATGGGTAGCAAAAAGAATAACATGCCCAGCGTTGTACTGGGAGTGGGTAGCAAAAAGAATAACATGCCCAGTGTTGTACTGGAGTAGGTAACAAAAAGAATAACATGCCCAGTGTTGTACTGGAGTGGGTAATAAAAAGAGTAACACGTCCAGTGTTGTACTGGAGTGGGTAGCAAAAAGAATAACATGCCCAGTGTTGTACTAGAGTGGGTAGCAAAAAGAATAACATGCCCAGTGTTGTACTGGAGTGGGTAATAAAAAGAGTAATATGTCCAGTGTTGTACTGGAGTGGGTAGCAAAAAGAATAACATGCCCAGTGTTGTACTGGAGTGGGTAGCAAAAAGAAAAACATGCCCAGTGTTGTACTGGAGTGGGTAATAAAAAGAGTAACACGTCCAGTGTTGTACTGGAGTGGGTAGCAAAAAGAATAACATGCCCAGTGTTGTACTGGCGTGGGTAGCAAAAAGAATAACATGCCCAGTGTTGTACTGGAGTGGGTAATAAAAAGAGTAACACGTCCAGTGTTGTACTGGAGTGGGTAGCAAAAAGAATAACATGCCCAGTGTTGTACTAGAGTGGGTAGCAAAAAGAATAACATGCCCAGTGTTGTACTGGAGTGGGTAGCAAAAAGAATAACATGCCCAGTGTTGTACTGGAGTAGGTAACAAAAAGAGTAACACGTCCAGTGTTGTACTGGAGTGGGTAACAAAAAGAATAACATGCCCAGTGTTGTACTGGAATGGGTAATAAAAAGAGTAACACGTCCAGTGTTGTACTGGAGTGGGCACCAGTAATGGAAAAATATGCCTCTAGAACTGAGCCCAGATACAGAGACCTCATCCGAGGAAGGACAGGTACAGACTTCATGGATGCAATGAATGGTGCATAATTACATTTCAGGGCCAAGTGAATAGTTACCAGGACTGAATATATACTTATAAGTAGTTATGGCAGATATGACAGAAATCTTCAGTCACTGAATAAATAAAATAGATATAAATGTAAACAGTAACACAAGTACTCACTTAACATGAGTCTCCATGTTCACTGCATGGCTGATATTGCTATAGCAGGAGTCAGGGTTCTCAAAAGACACTGATACTATTTTTCTCCAAACACCTTTATTTATTTATTTACTACTTACTATTGGGATAAAAAACTCTAAACATAATGTCTCTTTTCAGAAGTGACCCAGCAGCGCTGAGTGTTTAACTTCACTTACTTACAGTCACACAAAATGTAACTAGCAAAATAGGGAATCAAACCAAGAAATACAAGATGAAGCTCATTGTCTGCTCATTTCCCTTAATATTCTGTGCTAAGAAAATGAAACACAGCTGTCTTTCACAAGACAGATTTTTTTTCTGTCCTTTACTATGGCCATGTAGTGTGTGACTTGGCTATTGCCTCCTTTATGAATAATGATGTGTCTTATCTGGGACTGGCAGCCAATGCTCAGTGCCTGCAAACATATACATTTTAGTAATCTCTATAAAGAGCTTAGCCTGAAAATCCTTAGTGAAGGAATCTTCTTTTCTGCTTGTGTGCTTCGTATATCATTTGTCATGGTTTAAACCAATCATTACAATACCAGTTCACACCTGGTGCAAGTTCTCATCATAAAAGAATTGTTATCAAATCTCCCCTTCACTTCCCCATTTTATAGCACTTTATATTCCCTGAGGAGTTTCTCCAATAGGGATCTCATATGGCTTAATAAACATTGTATGTTTTGCAAAAAAGTCTTGTCATTTCCAATAATGGCTTTGGGACCACCTATTTAATCTCGGCACACATAAATGCCCTCATCACCTATTTTTTCTACTCCTGTTTTAACTGTTCTTATTTCTGTTTAATTGCAGTCCCACCTGCTTGAGTTGACAAATCCTTATATTTTAATTCTGTTTATTTTTGTCCACTACCTGTCTTTTTCAAACTTTTCATCCATGATTCCTCTTTCTTGCTCAGTATTTGTTTCCTTTCAAGTCTCACTAGTTCCCCTTGCCTGTTCTCTGGATGGTGACATAAGGTGCTCTAATCTGGATGCGACATATTTCTGAAATGCATTTGTCTATTAAAAACATAGCAAATGCTTGGGGTGCACACCTTGTTTATAAAGGTCTCCATGCCAACTTTGCCAAGCTTAGATGACAGTTTCTGTACAAAACAGAAAAAAATGAAATGTTTATGTTCTTGTCTTTCTATGATTTATAGCACTGGGCTTTCTTATTATTATTCTATATTAATAAAGTGGCAGAGAGGATGCAGGCACCCATTCTAAACCTACTGATATCCACCAGCACAGGACTTAGAACTCACTTGGGGCATAACAGAATTTGCCTTCATGGCAGCTCTAATCAGTAACGTGGATGTTTTGTGATGATAGAATGTTGACTGTAACTGCATGACAGTGCTAAGAGGGAGATAATGAGTGGCATCACTGATAAACAATGCTTTGGATAGGCCCTTCTTTGGAAACAAACACATCATTTAATGTGAATTGGCTAAACTAACTGTTCCAGGATGTGTGACAAGATACTGGGAAACAAGAAGAAAAGCACACAGCTTAAGGTATGCTCCACTGTATCCTTAAGGCTTAATGACACCAGGAGAAGAAAAATAAGGCCTGGATGGTCCTTCATTCTACTAAATCTTTTATGAGGTATCCTGAGGATATAGTGAGTCCAACAACTAGCAGTTATAAAGATGTAAACAAAACATTAGTAAAATCATCAATTGGTCACATTAACGTAAAAAAAGTTGTTCTTTCTGTGTGTCCGGTATTTGAACAAAACTGAGTATGAATCATCTACTTTTAAATAACATATTTTTATCATTTCCACTCAGTAAGGCATTTTGTAAAGCAAGTGACAATTGTCTGTCCTTTTTCTTAACTGCCCTTTAATTTGTTACTTGTCTTCCTTTTACATAATAGGTTAGAGTCATACCTCTCAACCTCTTAGAGCAAGAAAGTTGTAAATAAAAGTGGGACAAAGGCTCAAAAATAGGGACATGCTTTAAATATTGCTCTTACAAACTTAGAAAGTTGATAGGATAACAGGTTTTGCATTAACATTAATTTAAAGGATACGAAGTCTGAAATTTAAATGTCTGTCTTTATTCTCTAACTTCAATCTTTAATGATTTTTCACTAATTTGCCAGAAAACCATAATTTTATAAAAAACTGACCAAAAATATGAAGCAAAAATCTGGACATTCTGCGAAAATCTGTACAGTTGAGAGGTATGGACTTAGAATCAAAACATGAAGTAGAGTTAGGTGTAATATGGATTAGTTAGGTGTAATAAGAAAACAAAAAAAAAAACAAATAACAGATAGCAGATAAACAAGAATCATAAGGGATCCAGGCATGGCTCCATGGCAAAGCCCTGACTACCAACTAGATGACACAAGTTTGATTAGTGGCTTGGGCACTGGAGGAGCTGGGGGGGGGGGGGGGCTGGCAGATATCAGGTGTTGCCAAATCACCTATTCTTAAGGAAGGGAGGCTATCTGCACCAAGTTCAAGTTTACTTTTGTGCCTGAACCCAAACACGTCACAAGTTTAAAGACTAAAACAGAAAAACAAATTACAAACTATAATAAAATGAACAGTAAAACAAGAAATGGGGTATATGTAAAAAATAGTTATAAAGAACATACCACAGTCAAGAACAAGTAAGAAAATGTAAAGGAAAATAGAGTCGTACTTTAAATATTAATAAGTAAAACAAGACAATGAAAACAGTCCTTAAGGAGCATTGGGAAGCCATTCTGAGCTGGGGACGTCCTTAGCCAACCAGGCAGCATAAGCCTTAATAAGCAAAGGAATGAATCTTACAGTTTTCAAGCCATGCCACTAAAATCACTACCAGCCATCAGGAGATGTAATCAAGGGCTAAGATGGCTGATAAAAGCGCAAGGCATCCATTACTTCAAAGATGGTGCACTGCCTGATAGGTAACTAGTATGACTGGTGCAATATGTTGTTTTTTCAGAAATCTATGTAAGTATCTGAGCAGCAGAATTTTCACAAACTGCAGGCGGTCCAGGTCTGAGTCAGACAGCCGCAGGTACAAGGTATTACTGTTAGAAAAATATGTATTTGAACATATATAAAGTGCTAGTTAAAAAGCAAATAGTATATAATGCATTTTATTCTATTAATAATATGGCAATGAGAATGATTTTACATGTAATTGCTTGAAGCTTTGGAACTGCAGTGTATTTGAACTCTGACCCTGGCAGTAGCCAGCTCAGCAAGCTTATGTTTTTCACTAATGATTATCTGCTGGGTCAGGAAATTAAATGTATAAGGCATTGAGAATCTTCTTCTCCTTCCTCTGGGACAATTGGCCTTGTGAATGTTACCAAGATAAGACACAGCTGTTGGAAGAATGTTGCAAGAAGAACAAAGAAGTGTATTACAAGACTGAACCAACTATTGTATTCGAGCAGACCTGAAACCTTGAAGGAGTAACATTTACAGAAAGACATTATAACTGACCAGGTGCTTTGCAAGGCTGTATTATTCCCAAGGGAAAGCTTTTTTAAAAAATATAACATCAGCAATCTTTATGAATAGAATACTGTTAGTAAAAGTGATGTAGATGCCCTGTGACTAACCACGTCAGTAAGGTGGGCAAAACCTGAATGAAAATACTATAAAATATTCTGTACTTCCTGCATCATGTCAGACAAAACTCTGTACTTGTATGCTTTTTTGCCTCCTGGTGTACACTAGTAAATTTTTGCATCTGAGCCTCCTGTGTTGTTATCATTGTTTTTATTTAACAGTTTGGTCCTTCGAGCCGGAAACCCTCAGACAGCTACAGATCAGAGTGTACCGGTGGTCGAACACTGCGCAGGAGAAGCTACCAAAACGGTTCTTCTTGAAATACAAAGACCTCCGACTGAATTGTCGTTTTGAGAGGCTGGCCACTTTCTGATCTGCGGCCGAAGAGCAGTCTCGAACTGGTCGACTCAGGAGGCTCAGGTAGGAAGATATTTGCCTTTTTTCTGTTTTAGATCAGGGACTAGGTTGCAGTAAATACTATTGTCAGAAGATTTGTTATACAGATCAGGGACAAAAGGAAATTACTGTATATTTTGTCAGAGATCAGGGAAACAGAATAAGGTAGGCAGTCATTCTAGATAAACTGTGTAAGGAACTGAAATACCACGTGGTGAAAAGGGTTACGTAACATTTTCTTTTAGTATGGGAAATCAGTGCACTAAAACATCGCGAGATCCGGTCCTAACTGAAGACGCAAAATATATGCAATTACAACGAGCTGATAATGTTAGGTATTATACAAAATGGGTTAATAAATATGGATTTGATGGTAAATTAGATAAAATTTCATTAGTTAAACTTTTAAAACAACTTAAATCTGACGCAGAAGGTCAGGCAAAAAAACAACAACGATTAGGCATTCCTCAGGCACACAGGTGGATTGAGGAAGTAAACCAAAGGGAACAAAAAACTAAAAATGCTAAGATGTTATTTTTAGATAAAGAGGATAATAATATAGTAATAGCAACGGCTCCTCCTCCCCCGCCCCCTCCGATGCCTTTTTCAGGATATGAAGCAGGAGGACAAGCTGGTCCACCTCCACGTTATCCTGATGTCACAAGAACACTAAAACCATTTGTTAGAGATCCTATTGAAACTAGGTCCCGGACACGTAAAACACTTGGAGACACAGACTTGTATCAAATAGGGAGAAACACACTAGAGGAAAGTGAGGAAGAAATCTGTCCACTAATCGAGGTACCAAATCCTCAGGCAGGACAGGAAGGGCAAGACCCAACTCTTCTAGTATACAGACCATGGACACCGGAAGATATTTGGAAACTACAGAGGGAATCCCTCATCCAAAAATTAATTACACAAAGTTTTTACAAGATTTACAAGGTATGAGACTAAGTTACCACTTGAATGGGGAAGAAGTAGAAAAGGTAGTTAGACAAATTGTGGGTCCAGACTGGCACATGATTTGTGGCACCTGGAATCCTCGTAATGCAGAGCTTAAACCACTCCCACATAGTGATGCAGAACTAGACAACAGAGTAAAAGGTCTTACAGACCAAATTTCTGAAAAATGGAAACCTAGAATAGATTGGACTTGCATTAACCAATGCATACAACAAGAGAATGAAACTGTAGATAGGTACTATGGTAGATTATTGGAATGTTTCAATAACCATAGTGGTATGGCTATTCCTGAAAATCAGACACATGATACCTCGTATGAACAGCAACTGAAAAATGCATTTTTGAAAGGTTGCATTGCACCTATCAGTAGCTTTATTACGAAGCATATGATAGATCATCGAACAAGTAGGCTACAAGCCTTACTTGAATATGCTAGACATGCTGAAAGACACTTTAATAGTAAAAAGAAAAAGAAGACACAAGTCTTCACTGCTGAAGACGGAGCTGAGATTTTTGTAGTACAGTCCGGTAAAAAGTGTAAGAAAAATGCCCAGGGAAATAGACAATCTGACAAACGGTCAGAAGATTTTGAAGAGAGAAAAAAGAAAGGTGAGTGCTTTAAGTGTGGAAAGAAAGGACATTTAGCAAAGGATTGCAGGCTAAATAAAAAGGTGACTACAGAAAGTAAGGGTGATGAGGACTGACTATATGATAGTGATGAAAGTCAGAAATCATCAGTAAAGGCTAACAAACAAAGGACAAATGTAAATGTAGTAGAAGGAACAGAGGAAGTGCAAGCAGATGTAGAGGATGAAGAAAGTGAAATTTTAGATTTGGCATTACTGAGCTTGGAGCTCTATCTGGCAGACACAAAACCGGAAGTCACACTTCTGGTGGAAGGGAGGGAAGTAAAATTCCTGTGTGACTCAGGAGCGTCACGGACTTTGATACACCCCTCCAAGTTACCAGAATATTCTGAATCACCTGATTATATATTAGTAAAAGCAGCAAACGGACAACTATATAGGGAGCCACTCTCCCATGATATAGCAATAACTGACCCTGTTTCAGGTATGACTCAGAAAAGTAAAATTGTAGTTTCTGCAAAATGTCCAGTAAACCTACCGGGAAGAGATCTTATGCAGATATTTGGCATAGCGGTAGTTCCCACTATGCAGGGTATGGAGGCACAAAGACAAATGGACACTTTCGTGGTGCGACCGGAGGGTGAGACGTTTTACTGGTACAGCCAGGACCTAGTTACGACTGGTCCAGGGGCAGTAACCGAGGAACTGATGAATGTAGCCATCAGTAAGGCCCCCTCCCTTGACACTGACCAACAGCATTTGTTACACTGTACTCTATACTACTGTAGCATGCCAGGACCTGATAAAGAATATGAGCAAGAATTATTAAAAAATCCTGCTAACAGATTAGTATTACGAACCTTGTATTGGGATACTGAGGGAAACAGTGTGGTAAGCTGTTCATTACCTCAGGAATTCATGACACTGTACAAATCTAATCGACTACCACATGTCAGCTTGACGTAAAACAAGAATATGAAATGGGCAGACTTAGGAGAAAAAGTAACAAGATGGCAAAAACAAACTGATTTAGAATTATCAGAACAGGGAATACAAAAACAGAAATTGAATTGGCTAACACAGACACATCCAGCTGTACACTTACAAACTAGTGAAGACAGCTGATTAGCGTTCTTATTAGAAGAAGAAGAAAAAGCCTTGTGTGACATACCAAAGATTCTTTGGTCAACAGGCAAATCAGATGTAGGACTTATTCAAACAGCAGGACCAGTTACTATTACACCAAAATCAGCATTTAGACCAGAGAAAAGACAATACCCCTTGAGGAAAGATGCAGAGCAAGGAATCAAGCCTATAATAGCAGCATTACTCAAGGAAGGAGTACTGGTAGAATCTCTTGATTCACCATGTAATACCCCTCTATTTCCTGTTAAAAAAGCAAACGGGGAATGGCGGATGGTACAGGATTTACAAGCTGTAAATAATGCAATAATACCCAGAGCACCTACGGTGCCAGACCCACACACCTTGTTGAATGATTTAAAGCCGCAACAAAAATATTTTACTGTAGTAGACATAAGCAATGCTTTCTTTTCAATACCTATACATCCTGATAGCCAGTATTGGTTTGCATTTACATTTCAGGGTAAAAGATATACCTATACTCGGCTACCACAGGGATATTGTGAAAGTCCAACGATGTTTGCACAAGAAATGGCAAGCAACCTGACAGGGTTTACCCCACCAGGAGGTAGTCAGATTCTACTTTATGTAGATGACATTTTGCTAGCAGCCCCCACCCAGCATCAATGCAGGGAGGATACGATAGCATTATTGAAATTTTTAGCAGCACAGGGACATAAAGTAAACAAAAGTGAGTTACAACTTTGGAAAAAACAGGTCAGATACCTAGGATATGTAATATCCAATGAAGGTAGAATATTAGACGAAGACAGGAAAACAGCAATCTTACAAGCACCTAAACCAGCGACCAAGAAGGAAATTATGTCCTTCTTGGGAACAACTAATTTTTGTCGAAGCTGGATATCAAACTATGCTTTAGAATCTGCTCCACTGGCTGATTTAATATATAAAACGTCAATGGCAGCACAAGATATATTACAATGGACACCTGAAGCAGAAACAGCTTTCTGCAGACTAAAACAATTGATAGCTTCTTCATTAGTTTTAGGACTTCCGAATTACCACAAAAGGTTCTTTCAGACCGTAGATTGTAAACAGGGATACATGACGTCAGTTTTGACGCAACAGCATGGGGATAAGCAACGCCCCATAGCTTACTATTCATCACAGTTAGACCCAGTGGCACGATCGTTGCCTCACTGTGTGCAAGCAGTGGTCGCAGCTGCAATGGCAGTACAGGCTTCGGCCTCAGTGGTGTTATTCCACCCTCTCACATTGAGAGTGCCTCATGCAGTCACGATAATTTTACTGCAAGAAAAAATAGCATATTTATCTCCTGCTAGACATCTTTTCATGTATGACCATACTGCTGAGCCAACCTCATATGGTAATTGAACGTTGTACAACATTAAATCCGTCAACGTTACTTCCAACCCCTGTGGATGGCACACCGCACAGCTGCCTGCAGGAAATTGAGCAAATAACTTTGCCCAGACAAGACCTCACTGATATGCCCTTGGATGATGCCGAGGTGACATTTTACGTGGATGGCTCATGCAGAAAGGGTCCTACAGGGAAAAATCTAGTAGGATATGCAGTAGTCACAGATACAGAGATCTTAGAAGCCCAACCTTTACAGCATAACCTATCTGCTCAAGCAGCAGAACTGATAGCCTTAACACGGGCTTGCACTCTAGCGAAAGATAAATGTGTGAACATATATACTGACAGTCAGTATGCTTTCTCTACAGTGCATGTTCTTGCACAACAATGGAAAAATAGGGGAATGATAACATCTAATGGCAAACCGATTAATCATGCGCAACTTATTTTGAACTTATTAGATTCCATTTAGTTACCTACTAAAGTAGCTATTTGTAAATGTTTAGCTCATACAAAACAACAGGATAGAATTTCAAAAGGAAATGCAAAAGCTGATGCAGCTGCAAAGCAAGCAGCCTCAGACTCAGAAACTTTACTTTTAACCGAGGAATTACAACCCTCTGAAATTTTAGATCGAGAAATGCTAAAAACAATGCAGACATTAACTACAAAAGCAGAGAAACAAAAATGGGAGAAACGAGGTGCAATCCTCGAAAATGGACTGTATGTCTTCAAAGAGAAAAAAACAATATTACCATCTAATTTATTTAGATATGCAGCTTTGTTGAGCCATGGGCAGTGCCATGTCTCAACAGGGGGGATGGTACAGTTAGTAAATCGAATATTCCAAACATACAGATTCATAAATTATACAAAAAAATTTTGTGCAGCATGTCATATTTGTAACAAACATCATGTGCAAGGGGCATTCAAACCCAAGCAAGGGAGTTTTCCTACACCACCATATCCATTCCACACTATTTGTATGGATTTCATAGAATTGAATAAATGTGAAGGGAAAAAATACTGTTTAGTAATTATAGATATGTTTTCCAAATGGGTAGAAGCGTTTCCAACTAAAAATCTGGATGCAGCAACCGTGGCAAAAGCCCTAGTAAAAGAAATAATTCCCAGATTTGGCATACCGGAAAGGATTTATAGTGACAATGCGACACATTTTGTTAATCAGACGATTCACCAGCTTGGGAGATTCTTTGGAATCTCCTTAAAGAATCATTGTGCTTACCACCCACAGTCTGCAGGACTGGTGGAAAGGTACAATGGAATTCTAAAAAACAAATTGAGGAAGCTAGTGAGTGAGACACAGAAAAACTGGATTTGCTGCCTGCCTTTGGCACTGCTAAACATGAGAACAGTTCCAAATGTAAAGGGTTTGACTCCCTTTGAAATGATATTTGGAAGGGCATATTATGTGCCACAGTGGAAAGCTCTCATGCCTGCAGAACTAGAGGCTGACAGCTCATTAGCTAGCTATATGAGAAAACTGTTAACAAATAAAACTGTTTTGCAGTTGAACTCTTTTTCAGATAAAAGACAGACCAGACCGTTAGAAGCAGTGCTGACTCCGGGGACCTGGGTGTGGTTGAAGGTTAAGAAGAGGAAGAATTGGGCGAGTCCAAAGTGGGAAGGACCGTACCAGGTACTGTTGGCAATGCCTACTGCAGTCAAAGTTGCTGAGAGGTCGTCCTGGGTCCATCTGACGCACTGTAAACCGGTAAAGAATTTTTAACTTGATAAACATTTTGGGACTGATACACAACAAAGGCAGGATGGCCAAGAGCAAAACGAGTAAAAATGCAGATCAACCCCAAAGATGTTGCTTAATCATCTTGTTGACTATGCATTTATTGACTATGATTGTGATGACCTTCCTTTTGTTGTGGTTTTTCCTACATGTAACCACACAAGTGAAAGTGGAGAGACGTGATGAACTGTCTATAGACTGGCATCCAAACTTTAACACATACCTAGCTATGAAGCGTGTATATGTAGAGACTATGAACATTTCAAATTGCTGGGTTTGTACTGCTATACCAACAGCATATGGAGGACTGTTAATGTCCGCTGTCCCCTTGGGGATAAATGAGACCTGGGAGAATTTACTTTTTGATACAGGATCTGTAAGATCACAAGACAAAATTGCATTGTATTTGCCTATTACACAGAAAGGAATTGTATGTTTTTATAAGAATGATACACTTCAAGTGGGTTGGAGTAACTGTAATATAACCATATCTTATAAATGCTACATTAAAGTTAAAGATAGAGGCACTGTTTGTAATACGAATTATGATTCATATTTGAGTTTAATGAAAACAACATTAAGTGATGTGCAGAGAAATCCTGTTTTGCATAAACAACTGTCTGTTATAGACAAGAAAATGTTTCATTCAGAATTAACCCACATCAGTACTAAAGTAGAAAACTGCTATTTTGTTTGTGGGAAAAAGGCATACAAATGGCTACCTGAGAACTGGTCCGGCAGTTGTTTTTTGGGTTATCTGGTTCCGGCCATAAGACATACTGCAGAATTACCTCTAGGTAAGATACGAAATGTGAGAGATGTAGCCCGGAAACCTGAAGGTCCAATCGGAAAACCTGTAAAGTGGGACAAATCGAAGCTGGTTGGAAAGACCATCATTCCGTAAAAAACAAAGAAAAATTGGCTCATATGGACTTGAGTGACAGTGTAATATCCTGGGCTGGAATACTTCCAGCATATGGAGCAGTCAAATCGATCTGGGAGTTGAGAAAGCTGTCGAAACTTCTCGAAGTAATGAGTAATGCAACTTTTTCTGCTCTCGAACTAGTGACTGATGAACTGAATGCAATGAGAACTGTTGTGCTACAAAATCGAATGGCTCTTGACTTCACCCTAGCGGCGAGAGGTGGTACGTGCGTGCTTATCAAAGAAGAATGCTGTGTGTTTATACCAGACAATCGACATGAAATTAATGACCACCTAGAGGTAATACACCAGGCATCGGCCATGACTGAACCAGGCCCATACCCACTGATGAACTTTTTCCAGAGTCTGTTTGGTGGGTGGGGTTCTATCCTAATAAACATCTTGATTGCTATTTGTGTTGGTCTGCTCCTATTAGGAGCATGTGTCTGTTGTGGGATTCCCTGCATGAAAAGATTGATCAAAGATTTTATTGATATATCTGTAACTGAAACTTTGTATCAAGACATTGAGTTAGAAAAATTAATTTCAGATGAAATTCTTTCCGAAGTATAAACTAAATGACTTACCTGGTTGAAAGTCCTTAAAGGACAGGACCAGGGGACGAAATGACATTGTTTATATTTCAGAATAGAATAAAAGTATTAAAAGGGAGGAAAATGTTAGAAAAACATGTATTTGAACATATATAAAGTGCTAGTTAAAAAGCAAATAGTATATAATGCATTTTATTCTATTAATAATATGGCAATGAGAATGATTTTACATGTAATTGCTTGAAGCTTTGGAACTGCAGTGTATTTGAACTCTGACCCTGGCAGTAGCCAGCTCAGCAAGCTTATGTTTTTCACTAATGATTATCTGCTGGGTCAGGAAATTAAATGTATAAGGCATTGAGAATCTTCTTCTCCTTCCTCTGGGACAATTGGCCTTGTGAATGTTATCAAGATAAGACACAGCTGTTGGAAGAATGTTGCAAGAAGAACAAAGAAGTGTATTACAAGACTGAACCAACTATTGTATTCGAGCAGACCTGAAAGCTTGAAGGAGTAACATTTACAGAAAGACATTATAACTGACCAGGTGCTTTGCAAGGCTGTATTATTCCCAAGGGAAAGCTTTTTTAAAAAATATAACATCAGCAATCTTTATGAATAGAATACTGTTAGTAAAAGTGATGTAGATGCCCTGTGACTAACCACGTCAGTAAGGTGGGCAAAACCTGAATGAAAATACTATAAAATATTCTGAACTTCCTGCATCATGTCAGACAAAACTCTGTACTTGTATGGTTTTTTGCCTTCTGGTGTACACTAGTAAATTTTTGCATCTGAGCCTCCTGTGTTGTTATCATTGTTTTTATTTAACAATTACAATAGTCCAATTGAAAATAAAAAAAGAGTATGTCACACTGCATCAGTGGTGGTTCCAAGTTAGCAATATTGGTTCAGCAGCAAGCTGGTGGAACGCGTCAAGATAAAAAAAGAAATATGTGTAGAAAATACATACATTCTGTCTGCCTCTGTTCTAGCTAAGAATGCCTTTCTTCACAAGAAATGCAACCCTGTAACGAAATGAAATACCACATTTAGCTTTCTCAGACTAATGTAATGACCCTCAGTTACTGCAGAATGCACATAATCAGTGATTCGTTATAAGGATTCAAACATCTTATCTTACTGGACTTTACAACAAGTCTTTCAGAACCTAACACTTGGCTTTTCTTTATTTACATGTATGCTCGCAGATAACCTTCATCCATATTTTCTAAAAGTCTTCTGTCCTTGCATGACCAATGATATTCATAATAAATCATTCCCTTACCACCAACAACAGACAATGGTCAACTAACTGCTTCAGTTTTCATTTGCCTGAGAAGATGTCTTTGACACTTTAAATCACATACTGTTCACGTACTTATTTGGCATCCTTGTGACAGCCTGTCATAAGACAAAAAATTATCTAAACAGAACCTTTATACAGTCAAACTTCACAAGGCAAAATGTACAAAAATACCAGTAAGAGTTCCAGAAGACTAGTGCCTTGGACTCATATTGTTTATACAATCTAATAATCCTTTTTCTTCCTATCTCCAAAGTAAAACAATTATTTTATATTCTGATTACAACAATCCTCTTTTGGAATGTTCCTTCACTCTTCAGCATATATTGCTAATGGAGAGTATGTTTAACAACTATTGTACATTTATATCTTTCAATCTTCCACCAGTTACTCCAGAATGATATACTTGGAAACTTGGGGGTGTAAAATAGAGGTGCTTCAGGGTGTCATAAGATAAAGAGAAGATATATAAATGTAGCTATTAATCCAAGCTCAGATGCAGCATCTAAACTGCACCCACAATTTAGAGCTGTAGTGCATAAAAGGAATAGATGAAGGAGGTGCAGTATTCACATTTGACAGAGTTATACTGTCATTTATATCACCATCAGGAAACATTACCCTCTCACTAAATCTTAGATTTACTCTAGATTTGTTTTATTTACTTACTTGCTTGGTGTTTGTTAACCTTAGTTAGATCAGTCCAAACTGATCCTTTTTAAGTTATGGCAGGTCACAAGGCAAACAAAACTACAGACAACCCATAAAAGAAATCAATAAAATGTAGATGTAGATATAAAACCTTTATACAAAATAGAGTAAATATATAGATCACACAATTAGCATAATAGTAAAGATAGAATAGCGATTTTTATTCAATACAGAGTCACTTAAAGAGAGCACTGCTAAATTCTTAATGCAAAAAAAAAAAAAAAACAGAAAGATCAAGGCAGCACATATAAAATATTCAGCATGTCTGTATGTAAAACACTAGATGTCAGCAGCCTCAGTCTGTTACTTTGCAACACCATAAAAGTTGACAACATGAGGCTGCAGTCTCTGCCAGGTGAGGTGTAACCTGGACAAGTTTTAAGCTTGTTAAGTATACTTCCTTGAGCTGCAATCCATCAATGCTTGTTTTCAACTGAGAAGGACTGCCAGTACAATTTGTATTAAAGTGCCAGCAGGGATTCAAAGACTGTGGGCTTTTCAGTCTTCTCTGAAGTTGTGCAATCCTGCATGTAGTACACTTACACAAGAATGGTGTGGCAGCTAAATCCCCACATGGAGGGTGTACAGGCTCTTGGCCCCATGCACATTTTTTTTCATCTGCTTGAAGCTTTCCCACATGGCCTATTTTGCCCAGTTGAAGCTACTAGCAATGTGGATTCATTTAGATGTACTAGAACCATCTCCTCCAATATGGCTGTGATGATTTCAAAATCAAACGTAGTTATAACAGTAAACTAAACACCCAGGAAGTTGCAAGAACTGCACAAACCACCATCAACAAACAAAGACAGTGAGCTACAGCTTATGTATTTCATTCAGTATAGATCTCAATTTTAAATTTCTGGGAAAAACTAAAAAAAAAAAAAAACAAAAAAGAGCAGCATCCATGAAACCAGATGTACACAGACCTGTACACTGGCAAAGAAACAAAGAAATAATAAAAAGCTGACATGCATATTTTACACTACATAAAAGAAACAGTAAGATTATAGCTAGCTTTTCTTTCTTTAGTCTGAACAGAACTGAAAGCTGTGCATTTGTTTTCAACTGAATGTTTTTTATAAAAGTTTCACTCTGTCAATTTACACAGCCCATTCTTGATTAAATTCTACCGTAGGTAAAATGCAAATGTCTTTCCTCTTGTTTCAAGATATTCTTATGAAAATTTCCTGACAAGATCTCTTGATAATACCACTTTTGTTTTGTTTTTCTTTGATTTATATAGTCCAATAGCTTTTTTGGGAAAGTGGGCAAAAAGAATCTCAAATATGGCTATGTTTCTCAGAGTAAAATATAATGTTGTTATAACATATAAAATAATAGAAAATATTGTTTTTCCCTAGAAAAGAGTTTTATTTGTGGTTTTTCTGCACAAATAATATGATTCTTATGCCTACTAAATTTATCAGCTTGAAAACTGCAAAATATACATTTTTTCTGAAACAAATTGCAAAACCAGAGCATCCAAATGTCTATATAAGACGTCTGATGGCACCTTGTAATAAATGACCATTTCTTTGCAACCAAAGTATTATAGCAAATTTTTCTGATTAATACATCATTACCTACAGATATACACATCTTTCTCTTCTTGTAATGCTGTTTACTACACACAAGTTTAAATGGGGGGGGGGTACAAGTCCAATTTAAAAAAAAAAAAAAACTTCTGTACTTAGATGAAATAAATTGGATGTTTACTTGCGTTATAATGACAACTTAGTAAAGTAGCATTTTAGGCCATTGTTGTACACAGCATACTTAGTAGAAATTAGTACATGGAACCCACAATAAAAAAAAACACATATAATGTAAAATGTCAGACTGGCAGTAAAGGCACATGAACAATAGACTCAGGCCAGGTCCTCTCCTTGAAAGGCTATATCTGTGTCATACTTTGAGATTCTGTTACTGTACTTTCAGCTAATAATAGGATATTCAGCTATAACACACATTAAGTCACAATTCTTGCAAAGCAGCATACCTGTGAATTTGACACCACAGCCTTAACCACTTGAAAGCATGGCAATAGACCAATGCCCTGCTAAAATGAAAAACACACACACACACACACACACACACACACACACATATATATATATATATATATATATATATATATATATGTGTGTGTGTGTGTGTGTATATATATATATATATATATATATATATATATATATATATATATATATATATATATATATATATATTTACTTTGAACAAAATAACTTTTTTAATGCATATATATATATATATATATATTCTAGAGATTAGTTTTACTTGACTTTTTATGCAGAGATTAAATTGCCCCTAGATGGAAAGCAGGCATACTGCTAGACTGCAACAACCAAAAGCATCTGAAAATCTAGATTTATAAGTTGAGCAGGGGACCAATAAGATACTTGGGTAGAAAATACCAAAATGTGGTATCCTCATATGATATACTCCTGATGTCTCAGTAAGAAGAAAATCAAAAACATATCATCTTTAGTAATATATTTCTACTTGCTGCTACTGGACAACCTAACGCATGTTGACTGTCAGAAAAATGTAATAAAAAATTGAAGTTTATTGTGTCATGGGTAGTGTGCATTGTTACCATTGTACACAGATGTATGTGGTTTTCTGACAAAAAAGTAAAACAACATCCAGTCGCTGTCATGTACTTTAACTTGGAACTTACAGACACTAAGATCTGTCCCCACTCAGCGAGCAATAATCACTTTAACCTAATCAGCTTCAGCCTGCCATTTGTTTTCTTCCACTGACTGCCTCCCATATTTCTCAGCCTTCCATCTCCAAAATGTGGAACACCATGTTTCATAGCATGAAACAAATGGGCAGAATGAGGACGGCAGGAGCACTTACTAACAACTTTAGCCAGAAAGGTCACAGCAGGGTTAATCTTCACACTTAACTAAAAATAATTCTTTTGACAAAGTAATATGATTCAGTATAGCTCTCTGCCTCTTTGCTTATGAACCAGGGATAGTGACAAAATTAAAGGAGGGAAAAGAACCAAAATCAGGAACAAATTGTAAATATTATTCTAATTCACTTAAAAAAGTTAACAGAGCCATTGATTTTGTAACAAAATGTATTTTCTGAACAAAATGAAGTATAAAACTCAAATGAGTGACAGTCATTTTTGCTGATTTACCAGAAAACCAAAGATATAATGAAGGATAGGATACAAATATGAGGTAAAATCAGGGCTACATCTGTTATTAAAAGGACTCCCCTGCACACACATTGACTGTGTTAAAATTAAAAAAAAAATGTAAAATCATCTCTATTCTGTTCTATTGCTGATACCGTTTACTTTTACCCCCGCTCCAGCTGTATATTTCATGTCATACTCACACACCCTAAAAGTTGCCTATCCAGTTTACAATAAATGAAGTACATAGTCTCTCTTGCTTGCTGCTGCCACCACAGGTGCACCCAGATAATGCATCTACCCATCTGTACCTGCCTCCATCTTTAAAATGTCAGGTTTCTAATTTCTAAACTAGATGAACACTCACTGCAATACTTGCAGTTTTATATGAATTAACTTTCTTTGGTCATAAATGTACTTCTCCAGACTGCACAAAGTGCAAGAAACTGTAAGTATGCCACGCTACAGTTATGCCTGAAAAGAAACAAAAAATGTTGTGACGCCGTCTGCATTTGGAACTTTGGACAATCTCTAGTCATATGACTACCTGACCAAAGATTGCTGGAAAAGTACTGCAATTGCTTGTTAAGTCAGCCAATCACAGGTGCTTAGATTTTATAGTAATAGGATATGAGTTATGTAATTGAGTTGAATCAGACCTAGGGCAGAAAAAAGGTCTTGCTGTTTTACTCACCAGGGCACGGTATTTTACAGCTAAGGCATGAGTCCTAGCATGTCCACGTGAAGTGCCACCCATTCTCTGCAGGGAGGTCATCAAGTGGAATAATGTGTATGATGAGGGAATGCTTATAAGTAGAAACAAGAAGATTTGACAGTAGCAATTATTTGGTCCTTTAAGGTCAACTTATTGCTGGTAATCACCCCAAGATCTTGCACCTTTGACATTAATTGAAGTTTGTCCCCTGTTGAGTCAAACTCCCAAAACTGTAAAATATCATCTCCTTCCCAATATGTTTAGTCTATTACTAATGTGAACAAGATATATTTTGGAAAAGTTACAGGACCCAATTCAGAAAGGTTATAGTGAGTTGTACATGAGGTGTACTACTCATGGAGACCACTTTGATTCAGAGGTAGCTCAATGACGAAGCTGCAGCACAAAGATATGCTGCATCATAGGGGGCTGTCACTGTGGCCATGCTAAATATTAATGAGCATTTTAGGAGAGAAGCATGTGATGCTCTCCCCTGGAACTGCCTGCATTAAGGCATTTATGCAAGTGGGAGATACAGAGAATTGCCTGGCTCTATAAATTAACATAGCCACTCATGAATGCCTGTGTGAATGGAAATGACCAAAAGTTTGTGTTTCCCACTATGGGGAGTTAAGAGTCATGGTGTTTAGTGAACAGGTAGGATTGTGTGTGTGTGTGTGTGTGTGTGTGTGTGTGTGTGTGTGTGTGTGTGTGTGTGTGTGTGTGTGTGTGTGTATATTTGTGTATATGAGGGGCTGCATGGGAGAGTGCATGAGTGAGTTTGTGTCTGCCTGACAGGTCGCAGTGTGTGTGTGTGTGTGTGTGTGTGTGTGTGTGTGTGTGTGTGTGTGTGTGTGTGTGTGTGTGTGTGAGTGTGTGTGTGTGTGTATGATTGTAATGAATGGGGGTGGGGTCTATCATACCTGCACAATCCCCTATTCTAAGTAGTAACTCCTGCAACATTGTTGTCAGGGAATAATAGATAGTAGGGATATTTATACATCATGTCATAAGCGTACTTAAAGATGTGGGCTGCGGGAAACACTAGACACCAAGGGAAAACTTTTAAATTGCACCTTAAGAACACTTAACAAAGACATAGGTTGTGTGGACACTAGACAACAGGGATAACTCTTTAATAATGTGCCTTAAAGGCACTGATAAATGGAATGAAAGACAATGTGGTTTTGAGGAGACAATTGGACACCAGGGATATTCCAAATAGCGTGCCTTAAAATCACTAAAAAGGATTCAGACCCTGTACCATCCTGAGGATATTAGTCATTTGCACCACCACTAGACATCAGTGATACCATAGAAGAATAAATACAACTCAAAAAAAAAAAGAAGAAAAGAAGGGGGAGGAAAAAGGCTTCAAACCTTGCACCCTTGGCACAGAAACAGCAACATCAATCCATTATGCCAAAACTGAGTGTAGACATTTTTTTATAATATAATGAAGATATGCAGTATTATTCAAGGCCTACAGCAATCTGTGAGTTAGTAAAGAGAGGGACAGGGCAAATATAAGCATACCTCTCAACCTCATAGTGCAAGAAATCTAGACAAAGCCAAAAATAATGAGGGGACAAAGATACATTGTCAGGGATGGTCTGTACTTATTCCTCTAAAAAACTTAGAAAGTCACTAGAATAACAGCTTTTTCACTACTATGTATTTACTGAAAGATATGGAGTGTGAAACTCTAATGTCTGGCATTAATGACTGACTGCAATCATCCATAATATACAAAGGCAGGAAAAAAAGGTGACACTGGGGATATTCTGACAACACAGGGATGGGCATGAGGTAAGTAGTATGTGTGTATATATGTGTGGGAAAGTGAATGGGGGGGTGCCTTTGCTAACACAATGCATGGGCCCTCAGTATTAACTACTGCCGGGAAGTGGCGATCTTTACTTGTGCTAATCAATAGCAATTCAGAGAAATGGAAACTAGCTGAGAATTACGTGCTTCCTCATTGTGACTAATGTATCTCTGAATCACAAAATGCATCATCATGGAAACAGCCCTTTTTGACTGCTGCTGTTATTGCAAGCTGTGCGGCTGTTTCTAAATCCTCGAAAAAGCTTACAGTTTTAATTTTACATGAATGCATTGTACCTGATAAAGAAAAATTAAAGGCCATATAATGTGAATTTCCTAACATGAAAGCTGGCCTGATGTCTATAACCCAGTTAGGTAAACTAGTTAACAGCAAATTCAGAATATTGGTGTCACATGTTATAATTTCTATTAATTCAGAAGCCATGTAGCTGAAACACTGATATGTCCTTAAGGGATCATTTGTATATATCCTATAGGCCTTAACGTTGGAGGGGGTTGAGGTATTACGCAGTGAAGACTTTAGCTTTGCTAGGGCTTTCTTGTAGTTTTTAATAAACATTTCTTTTTCTGTGTGTTTGTGTGTGTGTGTGTGTGTGTGTGTGTGTGTGTGTGTGTGTGTGTGTGTGTGTGTGTGTGTTTGTTTGTTTGAGTCCAGATTTTCAGCAACAGCATGCAAAAACTGAGATTTGTGTTGTATATTCTTCTAGGCTCCTTGAACAAGTTATATGTTTCAACCCTTGAGAATTTATGAAACTATCTATTTCAGAGACAAGGAGTTCCGTATCTACATTATTGTACAGTAGTTTAGCAGAGTGTGATTCCTCCATGAACATTACACACATCAAGAGATCAATGTCAATATTTTGTTCTGGTCCTTTTAGATGTCTGTTTAGCATTTGACATGACAACCATTCTATCTTGTTGAACCTGTTGAAGCATCACTGTGGTGTTTTAGGTGTTGTGCTGGATTGGTTTGCATCTTGCCTGTCCAGGTGTACACAGAGGGAAGCTTTCGGGTTCAACTGCTCTGTGGTTTGGGGCCCACTCCTTGGACCCTTACTCTTCATTGTCTACATAACTACCTTTAGGATACATTATACATTTGAGAGGTCTGCATTACATTACCTGTGCTGATGACATGAAGTTGCACCTCTTGTTTCCTTAGAACTCTGTGTCATTTGGATATTTGATCATTGGCTTAAACTCAACACCTCTAAAATGCCTGCTGTGATCATTCATGCTGCCCTCAGCAATCTACTACATTGTTGAAAGACATCTAGAAAGGCTCAGTGGAATTTAAGGCAAGATAAACTTGTGAAAAGTTAAAAAAAAAGAAAACATCTGAATTACATGAGTATAGAACTTAGCATTCTAAGTCATCCTACAATAAATTGGGTAGAAAAGGGAAACATGTTAGAAGATCTGCTAATGCCAGATATGACGAGAACTTTACTAGAGGTGACATCGGTTGTAAACAGTTTTATACTCATATAAATAATGCTAAGAGCAGCAATTCTTATGCAAACCAATTATTATGTCAAGATTATAAATGCCCCTAAGGATGTAGCCACATTATTTAGAACTTATTTTTGTAAATTAGTTGTCCCTCCCCCATATATAACATTCATGGGGATCATATAATTCTTGGCAAATTTAAATCTGTGTGCCCAATAATTGTTAAAGAGATGATCTCAGCATCTTTAAAGAAGGCTAAATCAAGTAGTATTATGGGGCCAGATGGTATCCCAGGCACATTTATTTTTAACCTATGTAATAATCTTGAGGATTCACTTATACCATTAATTATATTTTACAGGACACTATTGCTCTTAAATCATGAATGTTAGCTATCCATAACAATGGTAGTCAACTTCTGGCCAGTCTAACATCATTATTTGTAAAATACTGTGAGAGATGTTTTCCATTCTTACCTGAAAATAATAATGAATGTGAACCCAACATTAATTTCACCCAATACAGTTTCAAGAAAAGATGGCTTACTTGAGACAGTCTTCTGTACTTTCATGATATAGTTAGTGAAATCTTAGATGAAGGAAAAGGTGTTGCTGTGGTGTTTTTGGACCTAGCAAAAGCCTTTAATAATATACTATATCATATTATAACTGACCACATGATGAAATTAGGAGTTAATTTGTGTAGTGTTGACCGAGTTTACCTGCGATTACAGCACAGGCAACAAAGTGTTAAAGTCTTTGGTCACTATTCTGATTGTCTAAATATTCTGATTGGCCAGTCTTAGTTAATATGTTTTGTTTTATCTCTGCCAGTCTCAGATAAATCTTGGTTATCAGAATGTGCTAACAATATTAAAGCAGGGTCCTTTGTAACAAATGAAAGCAACTACACATCTTTTGCTATCCACCTTTCCTCTGTGTATACCTGGTTAAAGAAGAAGGGTTTTAACTTGAATTCTGCTAAAAGTTATCTAATGTTTTTGGCCCTGTGTAGATCAACAATGCTATTACAGTTGATAACTTTGCCAAACTTGCAGTAATCAGCAAACCTAGTCTACTACACTTCCAGTATATGAGACAGGATATCTGCAAAATTAATGGTAAACAGCAGATGGCCTAGCTAGCACAAATCCGTGGGGCACCTCACATTTTACAATTTCACATTCAGAAAGTGTACCACCACTCTTAGTGTCCCTATTTCATGATTTAGGATCTTTTGGATTCCCAGTTTGCAATCTAGCACACAGTGTAGCAGTTTACATTAAGTTTGATTCATTTATTGATAATTCTAGCATTGGGAATAGTATCAAAAGCTTTGGCCAGCTCAAGATAAGCAGTGTTCACAGAATGACCACTGTCCACATCCTCTGTAACCTTTTCAAAGAAGCATACTAAGTTCAGGAGTTGCTCTTTACAAAACCAAACTGAGTGGGGTCTAGTTCAGTTAAGTTGCCTATATCTGCATAAATGAGCTCTGCTGTGATACCTTCCATGGCTTTGTATATAAGGCTGCTTAGGCTGATGGGCCTATAATCACCTGTCTCTATAGGGAGGCGACCCTTATGTAGGGGAGTCACAGTGACTGTTCTCCAGACATCAGGCACAAAGCCTGTAGACAGGCTGAAGATGAACAGTTTATGTAGAGGCTCAGATAATTCATACTTGGCATTGATAAGAATTCAACCCGTTATGTTGCCTGATCCCATGGCAGCATTATTTTCAGCCTTTAACAGGAATTCTAGACTTGTTCAAAGGTGATTTCAGAGGAAACTACATTTTTAGGGATAGTGAGTGCAACAATATGGGCAGGTGGGGTAAAGTTAGCACTAAATTTGTCTGCTAATATACTGGTTATATCCCTCAGATCAAAGTGTGTGATATTTTTATGGATGAGTTCAGTGCATTTTTGGATATTATTCCTTAATTTTATGGCACAACTTAAGAAACATTTGTAGCTTCCTTTGGTGTCTTTGAGTTTGTATTTTGCACTGTATTTCTCTATTAGTGCTCTGACTTTCCTTGTCGGCATGTTTCAGTGTGGTCTTCAGGTAAGGGGATGGGAATTTCTAGCACCTTTTCATTAGTTTCTGTCTTTTGTTATATAGTTTATTTATACAGGAGCTCCACCAGAAAAGTTAATTCCTAAATTTACCATTAAATTCAGGGCAGATGAGTAATGACTTCTGTTTAAGTATTAGTAAAATTCTGAAGTAACTGCAGAAACTTTCTCAGTGGGGTCTACTTGCATGAGATTGTTGGAAATTTTGAATATGCCTTCTACAAGCTAAAGTAGGCTTGTTCTAGAGAAATTCCTATTTGGTGATGGGGTGGTACAATCACACCTGACAGAAAAGATGACCAATTTGTAGTCAGATTTAACCAGGGATGAGGAAATGCAGGGTAGGGTACAAGCAGGGGCTAGGGTGATAAGGATCAAGTCAAGGATGCTAGACCCTCTAGTGGGAAGTTTTACAATTTGTTTCATTGAATTGGTATTAACAAAGTTTAGGAAATGTTGACCATAACCATTTTTCGAAGTGTAAGTATATCAATTAACGCTTGGTAATTAAAGCCCACTAGCAAAAAGGTAGTTGCTTTCATACTTTATGCCTCAGTGGTGAAAAGGGAATTTCCATTATCTTTGGAGGAAATTGATGGGATCTACAGCTATCAATAATGTAGTAGTTAGATTTGTTAAGGGAGATTTGGAACTCCAAGAGCACCAAGTTAGGGTCATGGGTAATTTGATGAGTAGTAATGGTGTTTCTAACAAATACAGATACTGAGCCAGTTACCCAAGGGTCTGAAGGCATAATGGGCATTAAACCCTGGTATACAGGGAGTGTTCTTATTGCATTGAACCCCATGTCTCAATAACTACACAAATATGAAGGTATGGTATGGTATGGTATGGTACGCCATAACTAACAAATATGAGTAATTAAACTTTTAATTGCCACCAGCTAGTGTGTAAAATTACATCTTCATTTTATGTCACAGTATGAAAATGTGTGTGGGTATGCACATTTGTGCAAAGGCATACATTTGTGCATACATGTCTGCTTGCATATGCAGAGAAAGATAAAACAGAATATTGATTGGTGGTCCCTTTAAGGAGATTAATGCAGAAACAATAAAAGGTGCTAGAGGAAGTGAGAGACAGCTGCACATTTGAAGTACAGTGTTCTAGTGCACAACAGATTAATCAATCACCTTTGGATTTGATCAGGGTGCAGGAAGGGCACAATTCAGAGTTGCATAGACCAGAAAGAAGACAATAGGCAATCCAGAGGGCATTGTTATTAAAGACGGTATCTGATCCTTAAGAGAAGAGGACAGCCAGACATATTACTGCCTGAAATGAAAGTAAAATTATTTTTATTGTTCTCTATTGCTGGACTGGAAAGAGAGCTAATCTTTTGTCTTGAGGTGCTGTTTTACTTTTACCAGCTACTCTATCATAGCCTTATTTAAAAAGGAATAATACATCTAAATGTAAAAGTTTGCTATACTGTGAAAAAAGACTGCCCAAAGGGTAACTTTATTCATGATAGACTGCTGATTGATTTGTCTGTTAATAATTTCATTTCTTTTTTCTATCTTTGCCAATAAAAATTGCTTTTAAAGTCACAGAGTTGACACCAGCGACCATTTTGATTGGTTCAAAACACCTTATATAGTTCATTGCTGATGAATGCAAGCAAAAATTAATTTTTTCTGTACTGTGGACTTCCCCAAAGCTACCTGTTTCCCTGAGTTATATTCCCCACCAGACGTATGCTACAGACTACCAAATTACATAATAAACTTGGGTTGTGTTAAAAAGCTTTTTAATTGTAAATTGACTGTCATACTTGTATGAATAATAAGGTTAATTATAAGCTTTTACCTAAGTATGCTTCTGTACCTTCAACTAAGAAAAGGTTTTCATCATTTTTACCAATTTGTTTGAAATGGTCTAGAAAATGGGACATAGTCAGGCACTGTGCAGTTAGTGGCATAAATACTTTAACTGTAAAACTACTAATAGTAGTCAGCTGTCTACGTGTGCCTTACTGTGTACCAATGGAGTGTGATTATCCAGATTGGTTAACTATTAGAAGCACAGAACCTGCTTCCTGTCATTGTACAGCACAACATTTGTGAAATTTGCTATTGTAATAGTAAGGGAAAAAAAATTACTGAGACTATTGGACTCAGGAAGCATGATTACATTGGTTAAGTCATAATATATATGTAAACATAAAACAACAGGTAAGTAGAACATTGGAGTCATGTGTGTACATGGAGACACCAGGGAGCACAAGTAGAAAATTTACATTCTATAACCCTGTTTCTCACTTTATTTCATTGTGTAATCATTAGTAAATATTCTCTTCAATTTAAATACGTATAGAGGTTATGAGGAGGAACAGTTCAGCCATGTATACTGCTAGAAATGCATAGCCTCATCAAAGATAAAAAAAACACATAATGCTAGAACATATAAAGGAAATCAAGATTTGACTCGAGTAGAATGATTAGATAAATCCACTACACAGTCTTGTTGAAAACCATATGAAAAAGGGAACCCGCCAGTACATCTGATGGAAAAATATTACTTTTATTAATTGCCCTTTATTGGGGATGACCTAGGTGAGGGGAAAAGTCTATACATATTTTTAGGAGAAGAGACAGCTGCTTCTGCTTTACATCAGAATACTGAGGAGAATGCTGTTTCAAGGAGCTCTGTGGGTAGACAAACCCCTAAGTAGAGGTAGATAGAACACAGGGAGAGTATATGGAGAACCAAAACAATTGAACCAACAAACCCCTACCATGAGCTAAGAAATGAAGTACTATACAGATTTATCAAATGGAGGGCAGAGACACTGATCCAGTTATAAATTCCATATCCTTTAAGAACACCTGTAATGAAACTAGCACACAGCCACATTTTGCATGGTTATATAGGAATAGAGAAAACAAAGGGTAGCCTTTTAGCTAGATTCTAATGACTTGTTGTTATAAAAGACATAGAGAGCATTTGTACGACCTGCCTTGATTAACAAAGGATGGCACCCGACCCAGGATTCAAGAATTCTTGGGTACCTTTGGCCATTGTAAGGGTCCATTTTGAATGTATAACAATGGATGTTGTGGAAAACAACTATGACATGCTACATAAGAGGGGACAGGGCATCCTGCTGATGTCAGCCCACTGCAGATCCTACCCAGGGAATGTTACTTGGCGTGCATATGGGGTTTGGAAAAATAATAGAAAACACTCCCTGATAGCAGTGAAGTGCTGTCTAATATCCTCAATCTCCTCACCAGCTCTAGACATATGGATCAGAATTAGGCCACACAAGGCTAAGTTGAATTTGGTAGATATGTTGGTGAGGAGGGGAGCAATCAGTTGTAGAGAGTTGAAAAGAAATAAAAAAAAGTAAAGAATACCAACCCAAAGCTACTGATTATGGATATGGATAGTATGAAATAATCAATGAAAATGTTTTTGTTCCCTTAGTCTTATATAGAGGCTATACAGGCTATAGGTGTATTTTATCAACCACAGGAGAAAGTATGGATCATAATTAATAAAGAGCTGAAGGAATTTATTTTGTAGTGGAACAGGACATGAGTTAACAAAATGAAAGAAAATGCACCGAGCTAGCACACTGAGAACGTTTATTAATAGACAAAACAGAAAATGGTGAGCGCTTTCACAACATAAAGTTGCTTCATCAGACAACAGTAAAAGGCTTATACTCTATTTAAATAGTCAAATATCCATTACTCAATTAACTAATTAGGGTTAGGAAGCTGTACACAATCAAATTCAAGAGAAGCTTACCAAAGTGAATCCTACAATAAAGATGCACTATGCATATAATGTTACACACAAAGTTACTAAGCATATATAACCACACTATGTACAGTGTAAAAAAACATGTACATACATATATAAGATAAAACAACGGCAGTAAGACATATAAAAAAACTACTACTAAAAACATCTAAAATATCTTCTAAAAGATCTAAAAATCAGTGCATGAGTGGTCGAGCTTTCAAAAAGGGAACCAAATAAGTGGCAGCATTCAACCCAGGAAACTTCTCAGCATTAAGCTTCAGTATCCATTTTTGCTCATGTCCCTCTGTAATATTTTCTATGTCACCACCCCTAGGGTTCGTATAAATATGTTGCAAAACCAAAAATTTAAAAGAATGTGAACGATCATTAGACATAACGTGACAGGCCAGAGCACTGGATTGTTTACAGTTGGTAATGTCTCTCACATGTTCTAAAATACGATCTTTCAACATTCTGTTCGTTTTGCCTACATAATAAGCATGGCATTGTTGACAAAAACAAAAATAAACAACATCAGTGGTTCTACAATCTGAATATTGATTAGAATGTAATGAAAAATGCCTGGTAGGATGCACATAATTATTTTTGTTATAAACAAACTGACAAGCACTACATTTCCTACATGGAAAACTTCCACGGTGAACAGAGTGAGTTAACTTTTTGCGTGTTTCCCCATGGCAAAGGTGTTGTTTAAGTGACTTGCTATTCTTAAAACTGAAATGTGGAGTCAGTCCAACCTTGTCTACAAGGCCAGGAACTTCTTGTAAAAGGTACCAGTATTTCATAACAACATCCACATATTGATTAATGTTGCTAGTAAACTGGAGAACCACTCTAAAGTCATTCTCAGCTGTGGCACTGTGTGTTGCATCTGCGGTCACTCTGTTGTGATTATAATAAGGTTTGCACCTAGTATCTCTAAGCTTCCAGGCATCAGATATTGCATTATCAATGTCTGCACTAGAATATCCTCTAGCCAGAAACTCAATTTTCAAGTTATTCAATGCAGCTACTGCATCATTGTCATTACTATGTAGCCTGAGTGTCCTAAAAACTTGCCCTCTTAACACATTCCTAGGAATGTATCTAGGGTGCATACTAGATTTATGCAGCAATGTGCTCTTTCTAGTTGGTTTATGGTATATAGTACTGTGGAGATGATTCAAATCAGATTTACTGATTTTGACATCAAGAAAACATATGTCAGTGGCTGAACTCTGGTGTGTAAACCTTAAAAAATCAGTTGTTGAATGCAAATAATCCAAAAATTGGTCTAGATCAGAGCCGGAGCCCTTCCATAACATAAAAGCGTCATCTACAAACCTAACATACCACAGTATTTGTCCAAAGAAAGAATTAGGCCACACAAGGCTAAGTTGAATTTGGTAGATATGTTGGTGAGGAGGGGAGCAATCAGTTGTAGAGAGTTGAAAAGAAATAAAAAAGTAAAGAATACCAACCCAAAGCTACTGATTATGGATATGGATAGTATGAAATAATCAATGAAAATGTTTTTGTTCCCTTAGTCTTATATACAGGCTATACAGGCTAGGTGTATTTTATCAACCACAGGAGAAAGTATGGATCATAATTAATAAATAGCTGAAGGAATTTATTTTGTAGTGGAACAGGACATGAGTTAAGCTGATTCTTAACATAGAACAAAGTGGTTTAGGGTTATCTTATTTTAAGGGGTCTTAACAGTTATTCATTTAATTGTCATATACATAACTCAAGCAAAAGGTTATACATCAAGGTCAAAATGGACGATGATTAAACAGGGAGGAGTTCAATAGATAAAGAGAAACTAGGGTTTTGGATGTAAGTCCTTAAGGAAAATAACAACCATACAGAATATGGACATGGGAAAAAAAAAGAGATTTAATATGGTGTAATATTTATGCAAAGGAGAAAGCAAAACTAAGCAATACAAAAAGAGCAGCACCAAAGATATTTGAAGAGAAATACAGGCAAAGGAATCCAGACATGGAAAACTTTACAATACAAAAAGTAAGAAGACAAAGAGGAAACGTAGAAAAGAAGATCAGTAATGGAGGAGTTAAAGAAACAGAAACTGAGCTTATGGAGTACCTGCGAAGTGAAGGATTCAGTGTAGAAAATCTAATACAGAAAGCACCACAGCAGGATAGAGCAATAGACATCCAAATTAAGGAGAAACCAGTGGTACTGGAAGTAACTGTCCAGTTGCCATATGAAGATATTTTGGAGCCTTCCACAGGAAACCAGTATAAATGTTCACTTGAAGCTGGGCAGCAAGGGACAGGAAACTGTGGCAACTCTGACACAGTCAATGATGAGGAGTGATAGGCAAGTGAGTTCCCTTATGACAGAGCAACAGATGACACAGGATGAAACTGAAGAGAATGTATCACAGGGAGATGTTATAGAACTTTCTATAGAATGCCCGCAGCAAATTAAGAACCAAAAATGTGCCCTCAGTTTAGAAGAAAATGAGCTAAGAGAAGAGTTGCTTGATTTAATAGAGATAGATAAACATATTAAGATCAATGAAAGACACAGACTGCAGAAGGTCAATAAAACCCCAAAAGTCTGAAATTTGATAAAACAAATGAACATAGTAATTAGGACTGTCCATAAAGATCCATGTGATATAACAGAAGTAAACAGGATATATTACTGTGCTGCTAAATTAATAACAGATAAAATTCTACCACAAGAACACAGGGTAGTAAGAGAAAGGAAGGGGAGAAATCAAATGTCATCATGGAAGTATCAAATATAGAAAACTATCCCCCGGTTTCTGCATGCCTTGCTTGGCGTGCGGATTAGTGCAGGAGCTCCAGCAGGCAATATGTCTGCCATGCGATCCATGAACAGTCTGCAGGGGCATGCACGAGCGCTCCTGCACTAGTCCTGTACGGACTAAGCCCCTGTATGCAAATCACCCCATTTGCAGGAGAAATCCATGCAAATGAGGTGAATTTGCAATCCAGAAAGCTTGAAACTGGCTGTGCAGGACTAGTGTAATCTGCAGAAATGTACTTGGTTAGTAACAGAGTACATGTCTACAAAATCCAAAACAGAGCTGTGACAGCTCCAAATAAAGGTTGCATATCAGTCAGGAAGCATGCCAATGGCCAAGTATAAGGCCATTGGCATTGCAAATAGCCTAAAATATAAAATAATCAACTTTTATTTTTTTTTGCCGATCTCAGCTGTTTAAGCGTAGAGCAAAGGTGCACAAATGGGATCGGGGGAAAATAATAAAATAAACCTAAAATAAGCATTCTAACTAAAATCACTATTCTGCCATGGAAGTCAATGGTAGGCAGAAGACATCATGGCCAGTGAGTAGTGGTTGCTAAGGGGGGAGGCTCAGTGTGAGATATGTAACTATGCATTAGCAGGCAATCCTATTCAAATGAGGGAAATGATAGTGAATCCCAGTTTTCCCCAACATGCTAGTCAGGCCCCATCAGTGTAAGAGTAGGAATAGCTTGGTGCAAGCCTAGGAGCTAGCTGACATCATGGGGGGGGGGTGTCAGGCATACTGTAAGCGGACTGGACCCCTGTGGCTCAGGTTTGCTCCTAGCTAAGCAAGGGGGTGTGTCTGAGTCTGCCTAGCACTCTTTACATTGCCTAAGCGGGTGTTCTAAAGGTATAAAAAAAAAAGTTAAACCAGGAAATAGCAGCTCTGTGCACATTTGAGAACTCTGTTTACACGGCACACCCCCGGGCTTAAACAGGAAAGCAATGGGAAGGGAAAACAGTAGTATGAAGGTAATCAAGGAGAACTAGCAGAGCTGGCAGGTGAAATGTATCAGAATCAGCCAATTACACAGGCAGCAGACCAGCCAAGCCCAGCCCAGCCCAGAACACTACTATAAACTATGCAAATACCTTCCCCTCTGGTTTTTCCCACACTCTACACCATCGGTGTATACAAGTGGGGAACTTTTAACAAACAAAACAAAAAAATGATAGGGGCTGAAATAGCTATCATACAACAACTTGTGGAAGAGGCTGAGGGTGGTGAGGATGTGAATGCTGTCGACCAACCCACAGTGAGGAGACAAAGAAGAGTGCACAGACCCAGGGTAACCTACCAAGGCTACATGAGCTGGAGACAGTGGAGTGCTATAGGGCGGACAGGGACCTCCTACAGCAAATTGTTGAGCTGTGCCGGCCACTCCTGACAAACAGAACTAACAGAGGGGAACCCATCCCAGTGGATACCAAGGTATGTACAGGCCTAAGAATACTAGCTACAGGTACCTTCTAAAGGCCAACTGGGGATATAATGGGGATCTCACAGGCATCAGCATCCAGGGTACACCACCAGTTCCTGGATGCCATGTCAGCACATGTTGGTGAGCACATATATTTCCCCAACACCCATGAGGAGTTGGCCAGCAATATGCAACTGTTCCACCAAACAGCAGAATATCCTGAGGTAGTGGGTGCTATAGATTTCATGCACATACACATCAAAGCACCTCCCGGTCAGTGGGGTAGGGTCTACATCAACCACAAGGGCTTCCCCTCCATCAACTGCCAGGTTGTGTGCAATGACCACAGCATAGTAATGAATGTGTGTGCTGGCTACCCTGGAAGCCATCACAATTCCCACATCTGGCATCTGACGCAGCTGTACCAGAGATTTGCCAATGGGGACATCCCTCATGGTCACCTAGTGGTGGATGCTGGATACGCACTGGAGCCATGGCTGATGACACCCATCAGAAATGCACACACACCCGAACAAGAACTCCATAATGAGGCACATGCACAGACCAGAATCATAGTAGAGCATCTGTTTGGGATGTTCAAGTCATGGTTCCGGTGCCTGGACACATCCGGTGGAGCCTTGCAGTACTCACCAGCGACATGTACCCAAATTGTCATCTTATGTGCCATGCTACACAATATGATCCTGCGGAAACAGCTGCAGCAGGAACAGCACGGGGAAGTCCACACAGCCCTTCACCATTGCCAAGGTCTGCACAGGCACAGAGTGACTTGGAGGAGGAACAACCTGAGCCTGCCCCAGTAGGCAGAAGGAGGCATGCCCAGTATGCCCTGGCCCTGGCAAAGAGGCAATGCATAGCACATACACTGACACAGGAGAGACCCAGGGAATAACACCTCTCTCTGACTCACATACAGTAAAAGGGATGCCAAACATGACACTAGCTGTGCTCAACCATGTGTAGGGAGTGCACTATGTGCAGCCGACATAGGCAGCCCTGCAGCATCACCCTTAATACTGGGACACCCACAAGGTAAGTGACTCACACATGACAGTCAGGGGGGTTCACATACCCAACAATAGTCACAGCCAGCAGGACAGGTGTAGACAAACACAAACAAAGGCTGTGCTATGACCTTTGAATGATGCCTATGGGTAACCTCCCCCCGGGTCTACACAGATAGACCACAGCAGGTCAGGCAGTGGGACGATAGTTCTGAAGGGTAGGAAGTCAGAAACTAATATGTAGGTAAATCAAACCTAAGATCTGTAGTACAATGGTATGCCTCTAGTCAGTATGATAGGTTAGAATACAGAATGAAATGGAGTACCTGACATAACAGTACAGTCATAGCAAATGTGTACAAGTGTCAGGTGTGCCCACCTATCCTATGTAGAACTATAGTAACAGTCAGGTGTGCCCCCCCAATCCTGTGTAGAAATGTAGAAATAGTCAGGTGTGCCCCCCATCCTATGTAGAAATGTAGTAGCAGTCATGTGTGCCCCCCGATCCTGTGTAGAAGTGTAGAAATAGTCAGATGTGCCGCCCCATCCTACATAGAAATGTAGAAATAGTCAGGTGTACCCCCCCCCACCAATCCTGTGTAGGAATGCAGAAACAGTCAAGTGTGCTCTCCCAACCCAACTTAATTATGTAGTAACAGTCTGCTGTGCCCCCCCCCCAATGTGATGTACACACGTTGTAACAGTAAGGTGTACCCCCCAACAACCCTATATAGACATGTAGTAACATGTATGTGTAGGTCTAACACCAGTGAGTACAGATGCACAGAGGTGGCCAAGGTAGCAGGATAGGTTGTAGCATCTGCACAATATGTAGGTATGTGTGTGTTAGGTTGGTGTGTGCCCCATATCGTGTGAGAGTGGTCGGTATGTATGCATGTTGAGGTAAGCTTGGCGGCCATTGCCCACTATTGCTGATGACAGGGACAAGTCCTCACAACTGCAGTGCCATACACAATACCCATCAGTATAACACAAGCTAGCAGTAAGCCATTGCAAATGTATGGTGGTAATATGTGTCACCATCTGAAAGACTGACATGGCATCACTGTTGGTCTACATATACAAGCAGTACACAGGAGAAAGCACCCCAGACATACAGTATATATTGTGTCACTGTGAAATGGACACACCCTTGGAAACGTACATACAGGTCTGCATCACATTATTTGGTCCTGTAGTAGGGATACTGGTGTTGTCTGCCCAAACACTCGCAGATCACAAAGTTGGTAGGACTGATGTATTGGGAAACAGCTGATGTACCTACACATGTAAGCATAACTGGAATGCCCAATGCATATCTGTGTGTCAGATGCAAGTAGTGTACATAGCACACATGCAACCAGCTCATGCAAACACCACCCACAGGCACCTCTCTGGTCAGATCCCTGCTGTGGGGAATGGGTACAGTAAGACCCCACCTGTATATGGCAATACCGGAAGACTGCAGCATGCAGTGCAGGTGTCACATGCAGGTGTGTCCCTAGCGGTAGGTAGCACCCTGCCAGCATCCATACCACCTGAGCAAGACTGTTAGGAGGTATTGGCATGAACACCTATCACATCTACCCTGTCACCCCAGGGGAATATACTGTATGGTGGTCTGGGACTGTAGGACTGACAGAATGCAATGACCTGCCACATCTGGCATGCAGCAACACCTAATGCCCCACAGACATCTGCCAAAGGCCTGTTTCTCACACGTACTGCCAATGCATGTTATGTCATGGACACCCAAATAACATAACACACTCCACATAAGCCATATGCAAGGCTATGTGGATAAACCACAGTAACATGTCCATCATATCCCACTGCATGAACTGTGGACCAACACTAGCACACACCTGTGATGGGGCGATACCCTTAGGGAAAGTATCAGAGAATGTATGCATAATGTATGGAAGAGATTAGAATAACAGGGGGGGGGAGCATGACCAGCATGGAATGTGCAGGGTCCAACACCAAGCTGTGTGCACACACTATCCCTGGCTGCAAACACATACATGGGTGGCTACACACCTGCCCGTACACCACAATAGGGTAAATGTCCTGACCCCATGGCCCCTGCCCCTGGCTGACCTGTGCAAATCTGTACAGCTGTGAGGCATTGCCACAGCAAGATAAGCCCATACTCTCATGCTGATGGGCATACAAGTATGTGATCCTCTGCCAGTACTGTACCAAGGTGCTGAACCAGATACACAGACCCAGCACCAAGTGTCTGCAGCTCCCCCTCCAGAATAGCATAACTTACCATGAATACGTCGGTGTCTGCCCACAATACCAGACACAGCCTCAGTCACCCTTGTCCCCCAAAACATCACTGTAAGCAAGAATGTCCACCTGACAGTACACGAGGACAGAAAACATCACTGTGTATAATAGTACACGTCTGAATATCTCTGCTAACAGCAGTACCATGCAGCTGAAGCAGCACAGACACAATCACCTACAGTACACACTATCCCCTGCACAGTTTGTCCCCATATTGCCAAATGATCGATGGATACCCTGCAGAGACAGTATGCTACCTGTAGGTGTACAACACAAAGGTCTGCACTGCAGTACAAACTACCTGGACTCGATCCACACATTCAATACAGACGGGCATACTGGGCATGCTCACACACTTAGAGAAATGGAGACAGTGTCAGTCAACAACATACTGAAAGGTCATACTGGGAATGCTCACACACTTAAACAAATGAAGGCCATATCTGCAAACACCAGTGGACCAGACATATCTGGCAGTCGCAAATGTTAGTGCAGACACTCCTCAGTATGCACCACTCATGCTTTGCACACACACTGGATAGGAATACAGACATATATCTATGGACAACACACTATAATAAGCCAACTGTAGACATACATAGATGTGGGGAAGAGGGTGACTGTGACAAGGAGCCATACCTGCCTGTCCCACCCAGCACACAAAGGGCCACAACCACATGAAGTTCAGATATCACTCACTGTAGATACTAGCCACCAGTATCTGTCAGCATTACAGAGTATGTGGTGCAAGTGCTAGCTGTGCAACATGACTGTACATGGAAGCAGTCATCTAGCAGCTGTATACACGTACCTGTGAAATATGACCCTATGTGTGCCCGCATGTGAAGTGACAACCTCTAGATGAATGGGTTATAGCCCATGCGCACACACTGCCCTCCCCATAGCCCTACTATGACAACCCTGCTGAGGTCATCCACTGTGAAATAAACCTTTGGGAGAGTTGTAGCCCAGTAATCTCTGTGGTGCGCCCTATAACTGCGTACTGCTGTAGTGTGATAAACTAGTTAGGTAGTAGTTCCAATCCCAGACATGGCAACTGTGTGTGTGTGTGTGTGTGTGTGTGTGTGTGTGTGTGTGTGTGTGTGTGTGTGTGTGTGTGTGTGTGTTTATGTGTTTATGTCTGTCTCTGTGTAGAGAGCAAAGCTTTTTAGGGTAGTCACACTCCCTACAATTTAAATGCTCTACTTTGGTAAGGCTGCTGATGTCATCCACCTAGAAATACACCTCTGAGAAGGTTGTAGCCCAATAATCTCAGTAGCATGTCCCATAACTGCGTACTGCTGTAGTGTGATAAAATAGTTAGGTAGGAGTTCTAATCCCAGACTTGGCAAGTGTGAGTGCATGTGTGTGTGTGTGTGTGTGTGTGTGTGTGTGTGTGTGTGTGTGTGTGTGTGTGTGTGTGTGTGTGTGTGTGTGTGTGTGTGTGTGTGTGTGTGTGTGTGTGTGTCTGTCTGTGTAGAAAGCAATTCCTTTTACACTACTCACACTCCCTACAATTTGAATGCCCTACTTTAGCAAGGCTGCTGTCATCCACCTAGAAATACACCTCTGGGAAGGTTGTAGCCCAGTAATCCCCATAGCACATCCCATAACTGCATACTGCTGTAGTGTGATAAAATAGTTAGGTAGGAGTTCTAATCCCAGGCATGGCAAGTGTGTGTGTGTGTGTGTGTGTGTGTGTGTGTGTGTGTGTGTGTGTGTGTGTGTGTGTGTGTGTGTGTGTGTGTGTGTGTGTGTGTGTGCATCTGTCCCTGTCTGTGTAGAGAGCAATTCCTTTTAGGCTACTCACACTCCCTACAATTCAAATGCCCTACTTTGGCAATGTTACTGATGTCATCCACCTAGAAATACACCTCTAGGAAGGTTGTAGCCCAGTAATCTCCATAGTGCGTTCCATACCTGCATACAGCTGTAGTGTGATATAATAGTTAGATAGGAGTTCTAATCCCAGACTTGGCAATTGTGTGTGTGTTTGTGTGTGTGTGTGTGTGTGTGTGTGTGTGTGTGTGTGTGTGTGTGTGTGTGTGTGTGTGTGTGTGTGTGTGTGTGTAGAGAGCAATGCATTTTAGGCTAGTCACACTAAGTACAATTCAAATGCTTTACTTATGCAATGCTGCTGATGTCATTCACTGTGATATACACATTTGGGGAAGGGGCACTCCAGCAATTCCTGTGTTGCATTCTGTAACAGCATCATGCTGTACTGTGATATAGAACTCTGGTAGGTATTCTATTCCCACACATGGCAAGTGTGGGTGTTTTGTGTGTGTTTCTATGTCTGTGTAGGGAGCAATGCATTTTAGGCTAGTCACACTCAGTACAATTCAAATGCCCTAATTTGGCAATCCTGCTGTCATTCACTGTGAAATACACCTTTGGGGAAGAGGCACTTCAGCAATCCCTGTGGTGCGTCCTATAACAGTATCATGCTGTAGTGTGATACAAACTCTGGTAGGGGTCTATTCCTACACTTGGCAGTTGTGGATGTTTTGTGTGTTTCTATGTCTGTGTAGAGAGCAATGCATTTTAGGCTAGTCACGTTCAATACAATTCAAATGCCCTACTTTGGCAATCCTGCTGATGTCATTCATTGTGAAATACACCTTTGAGGAAGGAGCACTCCAGCAATCCCCATGGTGCATCCTATAACAGCATCATGCTGTAGTGTGATATAGAGCTCTAGGAGGGGTTCTATTCCCACACATGGCAGTTGTGGATGTTTTGTGTGTGTTTCTATGTTTGTGTAGGGAGCAATGCATTTTAGGCTAGTCACACTCATGAAATTCAAATACTCTACTTTGGCAATCTCGATGTCGTTCACAGTGAAATACACCTTTGGGGAAAGAGTACTCCAGTAATCTCCGTGGCACATCCTATAACAGTGTAGTGCTGCAGTGTAATATACTAGTTAGGTAGGAGTTCTAATCCCAGACATGACAGGTGTGTGTGTGTGTGTGTGTGTGTGTGTGTGTGTGTGTGTGTGTGTGTGTGTGTGTGTGTGTGTGTGTGTTTGTCATTCATATCCTGTGTGGAGGTGGGTGTGAGTGTGTAACAACTGGACTCAATGTGGAATGGGTTTTGCAAACTTCTTATATGATGGGCCAAGTATATATCAAAATGTCCACCATACATGGATAACAGATGTGAAATAGCCGAGAGGCTAGGGTGCAAATCCATACCCCTAAATGTGACATCAATGCCATCTGAACAAACATTAGCAACCCTTGTATTACCCAGGGAACACTCTCAACCCATGTCTCATACACACACACACACACACACTTGCCTAGGCAACAACCGCTATGTTGGTAGTACCCTGCATATTGCCCACTGATAGTAACCGTGATGTGATTGCAGTGGGCTACAGAGGACATGACACCCTATCCATCAGTCCAATAAGCATGTACATGCTGACAGTGCACCTCCCCCATGTTCCCCACTGGACACGTGCAACACATGTGGTCCTATCAAATTTGACCCACAAAGGACATACCATGCCTGAAACACCAGCCCTGTATGGACAGATGCCACTGACACCAGGAAATATTGGTATCATGCTATCAATGTAGGTGCAGGGTCAACCTGCTGTCCATTAACAGTTCCCACCACATGAGACCAGGACTGGCACATCTGATGATAACAATCTGTGTACACAACATGGGCCAGACACCCCAGTCACTGTACATGCATGTGAGAGGTGTGCACATCCCAGACACTGTCCATATCATGGACTAAGGAACACATACATGGCAAGCAATGCACAGCAAAGGCTACGTGCAATAGTCACCCAGGTGACTGGATGGTGAATATAATACCCACCTGTGTGGGCAACTCCAGACACTACACCCCTGAGCCACATTGCAGACCATTGTCATGTGGCCTGATGCCAAGATATACCCATCACCTAGCCTTGTATAGCCATCTGGCACCATCGACCACAACACACCCGTGAAGCAGTGCACCTATGCATGTCAGTACTGGAACCCGTGTCTGTGTGTGTGGTGTATGATGCGTATGACCACATTCACAATCACTACAACCTCCAATGGCATACTGAAGCATGCTGTCTGTCAGACACCTCCACATACCCTTTGCACATATAACCTCCATATGACCCCTGTGGTGCAAGTGATACCTGCACAGTACTGTGTTGTGGTAATCCCACTAGTGATGAGTTGTATTCCTGGCCCTGCCAAGTGTGTCAATGTGTGTATGTCTCTGTGAGAGTGTGGTTGTGTTGACTCCGACACCTGTTCATGCGGATAGGCATGTGTACTACACCTACCACATAGCTACCATATCCCCGTTGCAGATATCACTCACCATCACACATACGTTCTGAGGATTCTCCAACATGTAACCTATGTTGTGCATCCAATAACTGCATGGACATGTGATAGCACTACATAGTCATCAGGGGTTTGATACCATATACTTGTAGGTGTGTGACACACACATGCTTAAGTTTTACTCTCCCACCCCTCCCTGGCTTTTCTGTGCCTCTGTCTGCCTCCCCGGTGGATGTGGAGACTTACACCTGCATTCCTTAGGCAGCAGCATGTGTATTTTCAGTGATGCTCAGGATCAATTGATGGCATCTGCATGAATTGCAGCCCTTCTCTAGCTGATTGCATGTGGAACAGCTGTCGTAACATTCCCATAGCCAATTACATGGAAACACACACCAATATCTAGGAACATCATGTTGCTGTTGGGCCTTTCATTCACTGTGACCAGGAACTCGATCTGTTGTTTGGCAAACAGCATCTCAGATGGATTGGGGATTTACCTTTAACAACCTACACTGTGGAAACAAGCCAAAAGCCAAGGAGGGGGATGTGCCTGACCTGACTACAGACTGTAAGTGCTGCTGTACTGCATTTGGAGTAATGTTGGTTTAACAGGGTGTGTAGATATGGCTATCCTACATGTTTTCATACCTGCCATGTCAATGCTATGTTTATGAGAGAACACCCATCTGTAGGGTCATCTGCGGACTGGCCAGTGTGTGGTGCCTTTTGTTTCAAGTGTTACCCACAGAGCACCTATCTGTGAACTGCAAAAGGTAGTGTGAGGATTGCAGTCTGTAGATGGTGACAGCCGTGAGAGTTACTGACTTCATAACCCTCATAGGACATATGTTGCAACAAACCCTGTTACAACAGTAAATGTATGAGGTTATCACAGCAACATGTCAATATTGGCCATGTGTATGTGCCTCCAGCCACAACCCTGTCAACCTTTGTACATATGTCATGCAGTAAAGGGTGCACGTGTGCTGTACACCATAATTAGTGACAGCATATCTGATAACAAGCCAGTGAGATATCAGACTGATACACATGTTATGTATAGTAGGGGTTATATTTGATGACATAACCTGGACATTCTGTGGTTGTGTGTACAGTACTGAGGTCTGCACTTATGGTGATTATTGGGAGTGTGTGTATTGTTAATATGTACCTTGGCCTGTGTACAGACTGTGGTAGATGTCATTGCTCTTGGTCCTGTTCTAGCTGATGTTACATGCTGTTCCACTGTATGTTACCCTATTGGCTGACATGTTTGTAGGGCCATACATGCACATGTCCCATACCGCAGACAGGCATTGGAGCACACTGTGTAGTGGCCCAGTATATGTAGGGTTAATGTGTGAGTGGCACATATGAGGTTGGTGTTGAACAGATAGTCCATATACTGTAATAATATGCTAGCATACCATATGTGGCTGTGGCTGTGTTCAGATTGGTTGTGGTTATGCACTTTCACACAGGTGTATGTTACTCTGTGCTGTGGCATGCCTGTAGAGCCTGCTATATATGCAGGTACATGTGCATTCCCCCATAGGAAATGTAGGCCAGTGTTGAGCCGGTCTGCCTGTAGCCTGCACAGTGCTTTGTTACATGCCTAACAGCTTAGTGTACTTACCCAGTGAGATGTAATGTCCAGATACTTGCCAGATGTATTGCTGCCAGGCACCATAAGAGTCATGTTTGTCAGACAGAGCAGTGGGATGCTGTACAGATGTACGTCAATATCTAGTGGGTAGTATGTGGCCATGGCAGCTCTGTACTAGTGGTTATTATGTGGCAGGACAGGCAGGGATGTGTGAATGCATAACCTATGGGGGCACATGTATACCAGTATTTACATGTTATACCCATCTACATGGCTGTTAACATCCACATTATCAGGATTGGTCCACATGTCTTGCACTAAGGGGTTATATGTATACCTCTGGACTGTCCAGAGTGTGTCAGACTGTCCACATATATTGGCCATTATCTCTGCTGTAGTCCACAGGAGCATTACATGCTAGCAGTGGTACTGTACTATGATGTCCTTAGGATGTCTGTCAGTAGCCAATGGCGCACATGTTAAAAGCAGATGTGACCTCCCACACACACCATATCTGTGAAGACACTCCCTATTACAGTAGCAATAGTCTACAAATATACCTGCTATACATACCTGACATCCCCTTGCACTACGAAGTTGGGACTATAGGGGTTGAGGTAGGGTTACACTCCATGTTCAGGACATATGGTGAAGATATATGTACATATAATTATCCAGATATCTACATAGACATACACATATGCATACTGACATACATAGATGAATATGTATATGTATATAGCTATACAAATAAATACCCAGATATATACATATACAAATCAATATATGTCTACACATATACAGATAGAGATACATATGCACATATATGTATGGATATCTACATATATATTGGCAGTAGTAGGTATATCAGAATAGATATGTATACACATATAGTTATTGATATCTACATATATACCAACATAATTAGGCATATCTGTACACATAGGATGTGCATGCATATATAGCTATATATACATATAGCTATATATACATATACATATATCTATATATACATATATCTATATATACATATATGTATATCGGAGCGCTACATAATTCTGAAAGCCCAAGGTCCTGAAGACCATCAGGGGTGAGCTGCCATAAGGTATATGGATGTACATTACCATACAATTCACCTTGTTTAAATGCGGGCCTACTGCCACCTGCCATACAGACTGTTCTGTTTGTCAGTGTGCTTGTGATGGTGTCAGTTGTGCCTTGTTATGTAACAGTTACATCCCATTGTGTCAACTGAGGTCTTTACCCCCTAGGGATTGTCTACAGAGTGTAGATGGAGGCTGCTGAACAATACATCTGCATTACTTACTGTTGATTGCTTGGTATCCTGTGGCCCAGTCTGTCTTTACTATTGTACTACCTGATGGCCTTGGCCTGGACAGCAACATTTGTTAACTTTTCCAGACTACTGTATTAGTATAACTGTTTCACAGTTGCATTACTCAGTTTATATGGATGTCCGTGTCTAAACAGCTATACCACATGGCATATATATCTGTAATAGTACATAAATAAAGCTTTCCCATTTATGCAAACCTGTGTGTGGTGTTATATCCTTTGATTTCTCTGTGGGTATATGTTGCAGGCAATCATTTTCATTTGTATGGGTGGCTCATACAGTCTCCAGTTGGTAAGGTGGTAACTGTAGGAATAGTGGCTGTTCCATATTGTGTGCATCTACTACATATGTATCTTACTATATATATCTATGCGTGTGTATGTGTAGTTACATCTATATCTATATCTATATACATATATACATATATATATATATATATATATATATATATATATATATGTGTATATCTGTATCTGCATATATGTGTCAGTGTATATGTATCCTAGGGATACCCATGCTGTGTCAGGTCCTGGTTATGGGATCTGCAACACTTGGTAGTGTATTGCAGGGTGGACGTGTTTGGCTGTGGGAGGTATACTTATTTATACAAGACGTATATTGTTTGGGGCCTCTCAACCCCATTAATGGTGCATGTGGACATATATGTTTTTGTTATTTTTATTTTCCCATTGTTATCTACAGATGTATGTCCGTATATACCTATATAGATATAGATATATATCTGCTTACATAAATATAACTATGTCCGTATATACCTACATATATATATATATATATATATATATATATATATATCTGCTTACATAGATATATAACTTGCTGTATATATTTAGACATATAGATGTAGACATATATATCTATAGATGTAGGCATTTGTATGTATATATGTGTGTGTGTGTGTGTGTGTGTGTGTGTGTGTGTAGATATATATATATATATATATCTAACTATATAGATATGTTTTATCTATTTAGATATTAATATATACACACACACACGCACACACACACACACACACACACACACACACACACACACACACACACACACACACACACACACATCTACATGTTGAAATACATTTCCTGTACTGTTGAATGACTGGGCTGGATGATATGTTTGTGAAAACATCAGGGTTATGTATATCTGACATGGCTTAGTGGGAAATCACTTTGGCTATGGTGTGCAGGATCCTGGGTTCGAGCCTTGCAAAGGCTGTTTATTTTGTTGCTAGGCAGAACAAGGGCCATTGGATACAGAGTGATTAAGGCACTTTTGAGCAGTTGTAAGCAGGTTTGCGCGAGTTTGCGCAGAGGTAAGCACTGCTAATTTCCGGTTACAGTTTCTTATACTCAGCTTCTAAATTGCTTAACCGGTGTAGGCATTGCTTACCCCCATGCAAGCAAGCTGAAATCCGCTTACTGCTGCTTAAAAGTGCTTACCCCGCGCTAATTTCTTTAAAATAAAAGAAAAAAATGGGCTGATAGGAAAGTGGTGAAAAATGGGCACAAAGAGGGAAAGACAGTAGGGAAAATAGCTAGGGATATGCAGGAAGGGTGTGGGGTAGGTACATAGCTGCCCATTTCTTCTACAGCAACAGCTGTGCATATACACTGAAGTTGGAGGTAGGTTTGTACACTCAAACTCCTGGGAGGGGGTGAGGACAACAATAATAAGTTGTGATGCCAATTAGACCAGATTACATGTGTCTGGTGGACACATGTGCGAAATGGACAGCTATTTTTTGGGCAAGATTTATTTTGGGAAAAGATTGCCCTATTGTTTTTTCAGGTGAGAGTGGGATGTTGGGGAGGGGTAGTAGGTATATTTGGGGAGGTAGGTTAACAGACAAGACAAACAAGACACATACAGGGGCAGTATATGACACATGTGGGGGGTAAACACCTTGATGGGGAGGGGTGTTGGGTTAATCGGAAGCCCATGAGCCCCCTAGTGGAAACAGTGGGACTGAGGTCCCCAACCATGGGCAGTCACCACTGCACCTTCACAGCCCCGATGGTGGCTGTGTTGGGAGCTGAGTCTCAGAGCCAGACTGACTCTCTAGTTGTGACACACGACCCTCGAGCTGGTGTAGAAGATCACCAAGCTGCTGGTTGAGCTCTCTACACACCATGACCCCGACCTGGCGAAGGGTGACAGGTTCCTGTCTGCGCCCACTCCCAGGGAGATGGCGAGCCCCATCCCCTGAGGCAGTTCTACCCAAAGGTGGCACAGGATCAATGGACAGGGAGGTCCTGGGTTGGGCCCCAGACATGCTGGTGCCCGGTGCCATGGCCAGCTGAGGTGGGACAGGTGGGTCCGCTGGGACCGGCCTTCCCAAACATGCTATAGTGTTTAGATTTCAACATCATATGTGGGATAGTAATAGTCAACACATTCCATGGTTAGGTATAACAACATGCATAGATATTCCCATTAACCCAGACACCAGATACGGAACAGTTGCATAGCAAACAGAGCACATGCATATATGGGACCACAGTGGTAATCAGAACAGCATGCAAGTACACTGATGACACCATGCCACCAATGTTGGAATAATTCATTATAGCACATGCATGGGAACAATTAAAATATTTATCAAACAATTGGACATTATCAGAACATAGGTGTCATTACATACCAGTTGGGGTGTGTATGTTGATTATTGTTGGAGATATGGTGGGGGAGGGGGGAAAGATGTCAATTAACAACTGGTATATTCCTGTAGTCCACATTACTTTCCTAGTCAGTGCTGTTATCTGTACTTTACAAGTCTTACTGCACTACCCTATAGCCTTAGTTTGGACAGTGATATGGCTGTTGGCATCGTTATACATGAGCTGGTTTTACCTGCAGTATACACCTCTTACCTGGTATACCTGTGGAGGGAATGTTTGTTAACATGAACTGTTTCTACACATACTCCCAGTTGTGCACATAGCTATCCAACTCTTTCTGCACAGACTCTGGCCATGTGTTGACCACATGCAGGTGTGCCGGGACATATCTAGAATAGTGCCCTCTTCAACCTTTAGTGACCTGACACACACATATACATGTTTTCCTACACAGTTATATCATGTAGCACAGTGTGAGTGTCAGTGATCAGTGATACATTATTATTCAGGAAAACTGCAACACTCACAATTCCCTACAATATCAGAGTGAACAGTACCAGTACAGGTTATAATGGTCTTTATTTCTCAGCACAGTGTTTGTATCCGACGTACTTGTGGGAGTAACGTTTGTTATCACTACCTGACTGTTGCCACACAAACTTCCAGATTACACATTAGTGTTATGCACATACATCTCATTCTGTTATTGTACACACTCTGGTCACAGCTTGACAACATGGGGGTGTAGATAGGACATACTAGGCTTATTACTCTCCTAACCATTTCAGGGGTTGCTACAGTGACAGGTTTGTTCTCATAGATGTTTGACAATCATTTGTATTCCCTGTTTTCTGGCTAAACATCTGGGATCATCCAACAGACTTACCAGGGGGACAGGCAGCAGATATGGGCCCATATACTGGACATTCTGGCCTCATCTGTACAGTTGTGGGGTATGATTCTGTATGCAGCCTACTTCCACTCTCAGGATTCAGACCATGGCTGTGTCTGCTACAACTTAAACACTGTCCATCACAGTTGTGTCTGCTATATAGATATTGCTGTATATCTCCTACCTGCTTTCTGTCTTATTAATCCCCTGTGCTTTTGCATTCTGACCTTGTATTACAACACTCTTATACAGATTTCTTAGACAGTTATATTTTGTAGGACAGTGTGGGAGACAGTGATGTGTAATACCTCATTATTCAGAGCAACTGCATCAGTCGCACTGCCATACAATACCAATGTAAACAGTACCAGTACTGGGTATTATTCTTGTATTTCTGGGCACAGTGTTGGTATCTGACAGACCTGTGGGAGGAATGTTTATTAGCATTACCTGAATGTTCCCACACACAGTACCAGATTCCACATTACTATTATGCACATACATCTCACTCTGTTACTGTACACACTCTGACCACAGCTTGACAAGTTGGGGTGTAAATGGGACATATGTGGCTTCTTAGTCTCATAAGGTATTGGGGAGTTGCTAGGGTGCCAGCTGTGTTCTCATAGATTTATGTCAATCAGTTGTATTTCCTGTTTTCTGCCTATATGTCTGGGATCATCCCACTGATTTCCCAGGGGGACAGGTTGATAGGCAACAGATATGGGCCACTTTACTGGACATTCTGGACATATCTGTACAGTTGTGGGGTATGATTCTGTATGCAGAGTACTACCACTGGCAGGATTCGATCCATGGCTGTGTGTGCTAAAGAAACAACAGTTCACATCTCAGTTGTATGTGCTATTCAGGTTTTGTTGTCTGCATTTTCCCTGTTTTCTGTCTATGTGTCTCTCAGTTGTACTAAATGGCCTCTGGGGATTACACCTGTCATTTATGTTTTTGCATGTTTTTATTATGCTGTGTAACTGGAGCTTTTCTCCCCGGGCCTCCACTGAAAATGGACATGTATCCAGTTGGACTAGCCCGGTCAACAAATGTAAAATAAAATAAATAAATAAATTCCTACACATTCAATTTATGGTGCAGTATGGGTAACAGTGCTTAATACAACAGTACTATTACATGACTGCGAATCTACATTACCATATGATATCAGAGTATACACATGCAGTCCAGCAGTTAGACCTTTATTGTCAGGCTATTACACTTTTATTTCCATACAAACGATATGAGACTCTTCCTGCCATATTCTCTAGTGTATGCAGTACTTGCCTTGCACAATACAGGTTGTATACAGGCAATTAATGTACTACTACGTTTAGTTTTATTTGCTATGACAGTAAATGCATGAGTATTACTGACCTGCCTCGCATCGCAACCTCACCAGGCGACTGACATGGGCCTCTTGGTTCATGGCCCACTCCGTTGCAGCTGTGAGGGACATAAGAGGGATATTTAGCCATACCTATCATGATATACCTGAGCTGGAAATTATTACACACATAGTGTGGTGATACTTACAACTGGAACATCGCCTGCCGCTCTAGCCTCTTAGATCCACTACTCCAAGAGGTCCCCTTACACTGCTTCAGGTCGGCATAGTGATGCCTGACCTGCTCACCAGTTCAGGGTATCCCAGTAACATTGATGAGGTCATGGGCGATACGGTCCCAAGCCTCCACCTTATATTAGGAGCTCTGGTACTGGCCCTTCAGCAGTCTCTGATCATGGTCTTTGACAAGGAGTCCTGCCATGACTCTGGACTCCTGGATGCACCAGCACTGCCCCCGAAAGTGCACACCTTCTCCCCTTCCTGACATGGTGCCTGCAAGGGGAAGCTACAACCAGTTATGAGATGTATTCCCACTTTTTGGGTTTAGGGCCTATTTTCTGCACTTTTCCATGACTGAGCGGTTTTGAAAAGGCTAGGCAATGGGCAAACCTGCTTACCTAGGGTTGGCATTGTTTAACGGGGTATAACACTGGGCATAGTGAGTTAGCTGGCCTACACATTGCTTACACCTCCTAAGCTGGCCTGTGCAATGCTTAGCATTGCTTACATTAGACTTTGCATTATAATTCCTTTTTGGCATTGATTCATTATTCATTAAACCTGATATGTATGCTGGTATCCATGACTCATGTGTACATACACTGTATGGGGTCCTTTTGTTTTATTGGGGACTTCAACACTTTATTCCAATTACACATGACTTCTGGGCTTACTGCTGTACTCCAGTTCACATATTTATGTTATGTAGTGGGTTAAGGTACATATGTCTATATACTGATTCCTTTCACAGGTTCAGTTTGGTTTTACTATGGTGAAGACTTGTCTCCTGATACTTCATTCTTCTGTACTTCTGTGATGGCTTGGTGGTTAACTACTGTGACTCTGGTGTATAGGGTCCTGGGTTCAAGCCCTGCATGGCTGTTTATTTTGTTGATGGGCAGAACAAGGGCCATTGGATACAGAGTGATTAAGGCACTTTTGGGAATTTGTAAGTGGGTTTGCACAGGTTTGAGTGATGGTAAGCACTGCTAACCTCTGGTTACATCTGCTTACAGAGAGTTAGCTTCAGAATTGCTTAACCTGTGTGCGCATTGCTTACCCCCATGCAAACAGGCTTAAGCTCACTTACTAGTGCTTAAACCTGGTTACTAGTGCTTTATTCACTATGATACTAACATCTCACATGTGCATTTACTGCAGTACTCCAGTTCATAAATATATGTTATTTAGTGGGTTATGCAGCATAAATATTAGTCATAACATGCTTTGCCATGGAAAATGGAATGTACTGCAGTGGGACTCAAACCGGGAATGCCTGCTCATAAGGCGAATGCTCTGCCCACTACACTATTGCTATGCTGCTTCATTTGCATATATCTTCCTTGTTACCATCTTCAGCCATTTATGCTGCATTAACCGTAGCTAAGCGATGGGCACACCCGTGCACCTACGGTTAGCTTTAATCAGATTTAAAAAAATAAAGGGTTTGTTCATTTTATTTCTGCATACTTTTGCTGTTGTACACAAGGGGGACTGTTAGTGGGGATATGCGGACACCAATGAGCAGTCTCGCTCATTTCTTTACCCCTTTCTGCTGTTCTTCATTGTGGAGGCGTGTATATTCTGAGAGCTCTGCTCTCAGACATGCCCCCTGCACTCTTACGCGCTCCATGTAAGGCTAGGAGCTCAGGCAGCATACCTCATTACTATGCATGGCGCGCTGCCGTCCTGCTCCTAAATGTTCACCTCCATGCAGGACTAAGCTAGTCCTGCATGGAGGAATAGTAAATCTGGGGGTATAAACCAATTAAGATAAGAAGCGTCACTGTTAGAAGAGTACAGAAGAGGGAACAGATCAACAAAAATACTCAGAAAGATAGATGTGATAAAAGCAATGCCCAGTATTATAACGGATCATGATTTATCATGCACTATTGCAAATAATAAAGTAAAAATATCAGCACAGGCAGGAAAAACTTAGAAGATACACAGATAAATATAAGGGAAAAGTACAAAATAAGCAATTTATTGATGACCAGAAAAGTTTTATAGAGAATTGGGAAACAAGGTAAAAGGAACTGAAAGACCACCAAAAAAGGAAAAAAATAGATACATTTTGAAGAAGTATTTATGAAGATCCTGTGGAATATAACAAAAATGCTAAATTGATAAAAGAAGTAAAAGAAAGAATAAGAAGTTCAAAGGTACAAGATATGAAATGCAATGAAGTAACAGCCAGAGAGATTGAAACAAAGTTAAGAAAAGCTTCTAATTGGAAAACCCCAGGCCCAGATGCAGTACCTAACTTCTAGTTAAAAGTGTTAACATCTTTGCACAAAGATTTAGCCATGAGTAAGAGCTATTTATATATGTACCCCGAACAGACACCAGCCTGGCTAACAACAGGAAAAACAATGCTTCTACTTAAGACTGAACCTGCAAGCTACCCTAAAAATTATAGACCAATATATTGCCTTCTGACGGCATATAAACTATACACTGGAATTGAAGCAGACAAAGTTTACAGTCATTTAGAAGAAAATTCAATTATGGCAATAGAACAAAAGGGCAATAAAAGAAAGTGATATATAGAACAAAAATCATTTGTTGCTAAATAAAGTCATAGAGGAGAACTGCAAAAAGGGAAAGAATCTAAGTATGTCATGGATTGACTACAAAAAAAGCATTTGACAGTATCCCGCATTAAAAAGAGTGCTTAAAATGTATAAGATACACCCTGCACTGATAAACTATATCACAGTGACAATGAAACAGTGGAAACTCCTTTGCAGTTAGGCCACAATAAAGGACAAATTACTATTCCAAGGATAAAAGTCCAAAGGGGGATATTCCAGGGTAACTATCTGTCACCGTTGCTCTTTTGCCTTGTCCTTAATCCATTAAGCTGTCTGCTTAACATATTAAGTCATGGCTATAATTTGGTGCCCAGAAAGCAACAAAGTGTAAAGACTTATAATTTTCTTTTTGTTGATGATTTAAAACTGTGTAGCTCATCAGATGAGGAACTGAAAGCACAACTGCAAGTAGTGAAAACTTTTTCAGATAATATAAGAATGCCATTTAGTTTTGATAAATGTGCAAAAGCAACCCTTAAAGCAGGAAAGCTGCAGCACCAAGAAAACATCAGTATGGGACAAGAATGTGATATAAAATAACTTGAGCAAGAGGGAGTGTATAAATATTTGGGAACCGATGAAGGATCAACAATAAAACATGAACAAATGTGAAGAAAACTTAGTAAGGAATATTTTAGAAGACTTTAATTAATCCTGAAAACAGTATTGACATCTAGGAACAAAATTCAAACTATAAACCAATTTGCTGTTCCTGTCCTAACTTACAGTTTTGGAGTGATTGACTGTCCCCAAAAGGTGTTGGATAGATTATACAGGAAAACAAGAAGGATGCTTCATGCTCATCAAATGATTTATAAAAATCAGTGCATTCCAATATTATATATTCCCCATTCCAAAGGCGGTATGGGCCTCCTTAAAACTGATTACATGTACAGATCTGCAATTGTGGGACTGCACACATATCTGCTGACCTCACAAGACCCAAACATAGTGAAAGTTCTGAAACATGAGGAGAATAAATCTAAGATGACTTCCCTCTTTGTCTAACAAAAACATATCAGCATCAAGTGGGAATGGAAATCAAACCAGAAGTAGATAAAAATCAGGCAGCAAAGGAATGTGCCAAAACAAAAGAAAGAATACAAGGTGAAGGATCAGATGAGAAGGAAAGAAATGTGGAAAATGCATAAATATAGCTGCAAGTACATTATTTTGTATAATAAGTACTAACTGTATTGCCTCAATATCATATTACAGTTTAGTATAGTTTTTCTCTTTCTTTCATTTTAGAGTCTGCGGTCACTACATCTGACCATGACACTGCAGGAGCTCTGCCACAAGGCTCTACTCCTACAAGTTTACTGAGACGGTTCTCACTGTATAATGTAAGCACATTTCTCATGAAGAACCTTATTGTATATTAACCTAATCAGTTAAATACATGTCTGCTGTGCGATTTAAAGTCTCTGTGAAATAGTCCATGCACTCTAAGGACCTCTTACTAAGTTGGCCACTGTCCCCTTTGCTTGACCAGTAGACTGTACTGCATGTGTCAGTTATTTAGCCTCAGGAAATGACTGAAAAAATGTTTTAATTTGGCATCTCTTTGTTAATTGCTTTGTTCTGGCTATAAAATGATTGAGCTCAATTTAAATTGACCTGAGGGTGGGATGGTCACTGTAGTAGAATGTATTGCTAAATATCACCTCAATGTTGTCTCCTGTTACACTCAGTCACTATCTTCCTTCATAGAGCAGGTATGTGCCATACATTGGTAAATTTCTATTTGTTCTAAGACTATACAGAACAGTGAAAAGACTTTGGTAGTGTGTTATATTTGTAACAATTTCATTTAAATAGAACAAGCTTTATGCATGCTGAGCATGCTTCCTTTTAACACATATGTATGTACTGTGAGTTGCTGAGGTTCTCACTGTAAATGAAACTTAGCTTAAACCCAGCAATAATGACTCTGAAGTTATACCCCCTGGCTATAATATCATCTGTAATGACCATATCAAGAGGGAAGTTAGTGGTATTGCTTAAATATTTCCCAATACCTACCACATTTCCCCTTACAGCAAACCAATATCAAATTTCAGTTCAGCAGAGCTTCTTATTGCTTTCCTCAAAATAAATAATTATAAACAAATATGTCCTACTGTCCTTTACATCCCTCCTGGAGACAATACAGCTATACTGGAAGATATCCTATATTGGATATCCATAACATTTCCACAAATAATACTGCTAGGTGATGCGAATGTTAATTGGTCGGACATAAACTCTAACTCCTCTACATCTAGCATGTACTTATATGGTTTCACACAACTAATCAGTAGCTCCACACATTATAGCAAGACATCAAATTCCCTATTAGACTGGATCATAATATCAGATCCTTACAAATACTCCACCACAGGTAAATTGTTAGACTCTCTCAGTGATCATCTCCCAATCTATATGACCAGACATCTCACACAACCAGTTAAACAGCATATTTATAAAATAGCATACAACCTTTCCAAGTTTAACTCAGAAATGTTCATTACTATACTATCATCTATTAACTGAAACTTCCTAAAAATCCTCCCCTGAGATGATGCTGTAAACAAATTCAATACAGCTTTTCTAAATATCCTAGATCATATCCTAACCATAGCCTTGCACTGCTGAGAAGGAAGAGACTAAAAACAAATAATACAGTTTGGCTATCCAAAAAGAGTAGAATGCTAATGCAGGATAGAGAAATAGCATGAAAAGAACGGCAACAATATAAAACACTATAATATATGGAAAACTTTAGAATGCTTCACAATTATACTAAGAAGCAAATAAATGAAGACAAAAAACTACATCATAATAACTTTTATAATAATACAAAACACAACCCTAAAAAATTTGGACATCCATTAAAGAAATCTTACATCCCGGCCAAAAATTCTAACCAAACCGTTCTCAACTGTTAACTCACCAAACAAAACTGTAATACAGTTCAACTCTTATTTTATAGATAGTATAGTATGTCTAACTAAGGGTTCCTCAACATCTAATCCCAACCCTGTCCAACAGCCACATATAACCACATCCTATATAAAACTACTCTTAAAATTAAGCTGTGCTCTTCTTCAACTACACAATATCCATGAATGTGGTATGGTTTATAATATGTAATAGAGAGTAAGGGGTTAAACTAGTTAGCTAGCTGGGTTTATTGGTTGAGTGCACTGACATGTTATGAGCTAGAAAGCATTAATGCAAAATGGAATGGCAATGAGTTGTTTTTTGTTGAGGTTTGAGGAAGTGATGTTTGTGACCACGAACGCTAACCGTTTTTATTGCTGTTTTATGAATTAAAGTTGCCGCTGGATATTTGCTACGTGTTTAGATTTCTGGCTGCCACTGGTTGACACACTGGATGGTGCTGTCTGTATGTGTTCTTCTTCAGCTGATGACCTTCCAAGCAAGTGCCTAAAAATAGCAGGCAGTAGTATTGCCTATCCTGTCTCAATCCCTATAAATAGGTCAATCCAGGAATCCCACAATCCTTCGCTCTGGAAAAAGTCACAAATTATTCCTCTGCACAAAGGAGAAAATTCAACAGGCACTGATAACTTTAGACCTATAGTAATCTTATCTTCCCCTTGCACAAATACTTGAAAAATGTATTCAAAAACAATTGCTAGACTATCTCCTGCTGGAAGAAGCCCTGTCCTCTACACAACATGGTTTCCATCATTCCCATAATACTAGCACTGACCTTCTAACTATATAGATACTGTCAATAAAGCTAGAAATAATGGCAAAATAGTCTCTTCCTTATTTCTAGACTTGTCTAAAGCCTTTGACACAGTTTGTCACAGTGACACTGTTTGTCACAGCAAACTTCTACTTCAAATGTCCTCACTATGTGTCTCTCAGCCTACCCTTCTGTGGTTCAAAAGCTACCTGTCCAATAGGTATCAAGTCAGCAAAATGGTACTCCATGCTGTCTCCTTACCTCTCAGTCACCACCAGTGTACCACAAGGCTCTATCCTTGGTCCACTCCTCTTTAATATTTTCACCATCACCCTCTATACATCCACACAACAGTCCACCCTAATACAATATGCAGATTATTCAATTTTCATTTGCACATATGACATGGAATATCCAAAAAAGTACTCAGGAAGCTTTAACAGCCACTGAAAAATGGCTTTGTAACTCACAACTTGTGCTCAACCCCCCCCCCCCCAAAACAAACTACTGCTTTTTCCCCCAAATCCCTTTCTTATGAAAAACAAAATTTGAAGTCCTCTGTCTTTTGATAATACAACCATTGAAGTCACTTCTCATAGAAAATTGTTAGGGGTGACAGCAGATGATAAGCTTACATTTGACCTGCATATATAAAATTGCATAAGAAAAACACATAAAAAACTAGGGATGCTTTACAGTGCCAAAAACTTTCCCACTGACACAACTAAAACTACACTTACAACTACTTATCTCCTCCCCACACTTATTTATGTTGTTCCATTCCTCACTAGCCTCCAGGCTTCACAAAAATTAAAGCTTGAACAATGCTATAACAAAGTTGATAAATTTGCAGCAAATACCCCTTTCAGAACCCACCACTGTATAGGACTGAAAAGCCTAAATTGGTTAGAAATGCCTCATCAACTAACATACACACTGCTTCTTACCACCTATAAAATTATCCAACATCCATCTGCCTGTCCAGCACTTAAAACAATTCTACACAACTACGTTTCCAGCTGGTTATTGTGATCCAGTGATCAAAAACTCCTGTCTATCTACAAACCTATGAAATCTGCTGGGAATTGTCTGTACTCATACAAAATTGGTAAGGTCTGGAACTCCTTACCTGTATCCATCAGTTCAATACCCTCCCAACCATCTTTCAAAACCATGCTGAAAGACTTCCTATCTAAAATTTGGCTCTGTTCTTGCTCAAAAACAGGATAAACTATATCCCTAAATGTAAGTACCTTTTCATTCCTTATAACATCTTAGTCTCCCTTTTTCACTTACTTGTGGAAGAGCTCCTGCAGTATTGAGGTCAGCTGTAGTGACCGCATGCTATTATACAATGATAAAATTCTCGGCAAACCTGTAGGAGTAGGCCCTTGTGGCAGAGCGCATGCAGTATCAAGGTCAGATGCAGTGACCACAGGCTGCTGTATAAAGGAAGATAGTGACTGCATGTAAGAATCATATATGCAGGTACACACAGACCCACACACACACGCACACAGACACACACACACACACACACACACACACACACACACACACACACACACACATATATATTGTATATATATTACACACAGTAGCATATATGTTTGTGTCTGTGTATGTAAGCAAATAAGGTATTGAATAATGGTATGACAGCACTGCAGTTACATCCCATATACATATATACTATTGTATGTCTGTGCAAGTGTGTGTGTGTGTGTGTGTGTGTGTGTGTGTGTGTGTGTTCTTTGTATTTCCAGCACTTTACCAGGTGACTTCCACCAAGTCAGGGTCATGTCTTAGACCAGCATTCTCCTTTATTCAGCTTTCAGTTGCCACAGTCAGTTTCACTGAACAGCTCAGAGTGCACAGGATTATCAGGAACAATATACAAAGTATAGTCCACCATTTGCCATATTTATGCTCTTGACTGATTTGACAAGTGAGAATACTGCAGCAGTAGAGTTGCATGTTTCAGTCTAGATTTCTTAACTGGCTTATTCACTGGCACAGCACATCCTATACTCAGAAGGTATGACCATCCTAATATGGATGCTGAAGCAAAATATATCTTTTCTTCAAAGTTTTTAGTGTTCCCTCAGCATCTGTTCCTCTCTGAACTATTCTCTTTCCCTCTCCTTCTTGTCTTGCTTTGTTGTGCTTCAGAAAGAAGTCAGCATAATGCTGCAGTAATTGGTTTCCAGGCATGACAAGTGCAAACTATGGAGCAAGGTCTTTGAAGGGCACACCACGGAAGGAAGGACGGAGATTCCAAAGGGCAGCTTTTCCTCCCTGCTGGGGGGAGGGGAGGAGGATAAATTATAGAGGTCAGAGCTACACTGGAGTCTGCTGAAAATAATGAATCTGACTGGCACATGTCTAATTCACAGAGAGACAGGTCATAGCAGCTTCTTGGCAGCATATTATTGTATTCATTCAGGCAGTCATTTTTAATTCACTTTATTTCAGCCTTTGTTAACCAGGTAATACCTGATGAAATACCTATTTTCAGAGATTTCACAGGAGCTCTAGTCTTGTTATATAATCTGCTAACATCAAAACAATATGAAAGTGGAGGCTGTGTGAATTAAACTCAGACCGGTGAAATATCTTGCCTGTATACTGTCAGTGGCCCGGATGGTATTTTTTTCCTGTCCACACATCTCAAGAAAAAAGCTTTTTTAATGCATTGTTTACCCAAAAATCTGCAGCAGATTGACAGCAGAGGTCAGGGCATTATCTACAATGGATACCTTAAAAAATCTTCACACTCCTCAGAGCAAACGTCAGATCCCACATTTCTTTAGCTGCTATACCACAGGAATTACTTGGTCTTAAATACATCTACATATAACTTTGTGTTCCCAGACAGGTGCGTAGACTGTATTCATTTAGCATGTCCTATTTCAAATCCACAGGCAATCAAGATGGCAATGGTATTAAAAAAAATGATTTGCAAATGTAGCCATGACAAAACAAGTGATCAGAGAAAATTCCATAGGCTTGCAACTCCCTCTGCTGGGCACTAAGTTTTTTAACTCAAGTCCTGATAAAGACTCTTCAGTATATTATTAAAAACAGGCTGCAAATCACAGAGCATATTTCTTTCTCTAACTCTCTTTCTCTGGAGTGCTTCTCCTTGTTGCATATTAACTTCAAAATAATTTCATATTTTCTTTGTATCTGCTTGCCTGCCTCCACATCAGCTTCAAAAGCTATCAGTAGTTATTAAAAATAATATTACTGCCCCCCCCCCCGCTTTTATTTTCTCTCTCTGTCTTTCCTTCTTTTTCTTTTGTTAAATTTCATTTGCCTTTTCCATGCTGAAAGCTAAGAATAAAAGAAGTAACAACATCTAGTGTTTCTGAAGTGACACTAGGCACAAACATTACATTAGTTAAGTCCTTGTCTCTTTCATAAATCCTGTTACTTCATTTTTATTTTATTTATTATTTATTTTATTTTATTTATTGACGTTTGTTAACCGGGTTAGTTCAGCTGAGCCAGGAGCCTATTTTCAGCGGAGACCTGAGGAGAAAAGCTCCAGAAGTATTACATATTTTTACAATAAAAATCAAATCAAAAATAAAAATAAGAGTAACAAATAAAAACCACCATGAAACATAATAACACAATCAACAGTTAGAAAATATCGGTACATAGAGTAGGTTAAATAACAATTGACAGGTCTAGAGAATATCACACATAAGTACATACAAATAGATAAACCATTCAATCAAAACAAGTTTTTGTTTTTTTTTAAATAAAGATATATATGGATATATACAGTATGCTATGGAAGTGAGGGGAGAGGGAGGTATAAAGGTATATGAAGCAAATACAAGGAAGTAAAGAGTAGAATAGGGAAAAGTAGTTAATGTTGAGAAGAGCCTAGATCAAGTAGTTAGACAAGGGCAGGACCATATACTCTGAAGAAAAATTTTAAGTTCTTTTTTGAACAGGTGTTTTTGATGAATGCCTCTTATGTTTTGAGGGAGTGAGTTCCAAGCATGTGCTACAGAGTATTTGTAGAGGGGCTTTCCTGTATTTTTATTGGGTTTACATATGTCAAGGAGGTATTTTCTGGAAGTACGAAAGTAATGATGGGGGCTGTAGTAGGAAACTAGGTTGGAAATGGAAGGGTAGGAAGAGGGGTCATTCAGGATATAGTGTGTAATGTGAAGTTAGGGTAGAAGTAGTTATTTTGAGAATTCTGGCCATTGGAGTGATTTAAGAGCGAGACAGAGGTGGGATTTATAGAGGAGATTAGAGGCAAACCTGGCTATTTTGTGATACTTTGCTCTAGTTTAGTGATAAGTAAAGTTTGAACATTAGTAAGGACAGGGGCAGCATAGAGAAGACAGGGTAGAAGACGCGACTGACCAAAGGAAGGTTTGGAAGAAGGTGACACAAATGTCTGGTTGCGATAGAGAAGTCCAAGTTTCCGGTGGGTCTTTTTTTATACATTGTTGGATATGAGTATCAAATTTTAGTTCATCATCAATAATTACTCCAAGTAGTTTGGTATGGGGTTTGGGTTTGATGATGGTGTTAATAAGAGAGGTGATAGAGAAAGAGGGTTTGCGCTGGGTGAGTGTTTTAAGGAAGAAGAGAAGGAGTTTAGTCTTTTGGGGGGATTTAGTATTAATTGGTCATCAGAGAGCCAGGTTTTGACAGAGGTGATGGTTTGTTGAGTGAGAGCTAGGTGTTCAGGGATGTTGTAGGCAGAGGTGATAAGGGTGGAGTCATTGGCATATTGTAGAAGTGTAGAGAGGTTAGTAGCAGAGTGAAGTTTGTTAGTAAATATGTTGAACAGAAGGGGGCCTAGAATCGATCCTTGGGGAACTCCAGTATTTACAGGGAGGAATGGAGAGAGGACAGTTTGCCAGTGGACAGATTTCTGCCTGCCGGAGAGGTAGCTAGAGAACCAGTTGATGGAGGAGGAAGAGAGATGTAGATCAAAAAGTTTAGTAAGGAAACAGTAACTGGAAAGGAAACAAATCCACGGATGTCAGTTGATGAAGTCTAGGCTATAAGCAGACGAAAATGCTTAATCAGTTGGTGGAATAAAAGTGGTGATTTTGAACTGACATCTATGGAGTTGTTTCCTTTACAGTTACTGTTTCAGTGTTCTGGTTCTTAGGTTGTGGTAGATATGTTGCAAGTTTAGTAAGGAATTTAGAGTGACAGACAGTATCAAAGGCCTTTGAAAGATCAAGGAATAGACAGGAGATGAGCAAGTTATTGTCATGGGCTTCAGTTATTGTTTGAGTAAAAGGAGAGTAATGCATTGGCTGTGCTATGGTGGGGTCTAAAGCCATGTTGGGTAGGAGTAAGGAGATTGTTGTCAAGAAGTTATTTGATTAACTGAGGATGGATGCACTTTTCTAAAATTTTAGTAAGGGGTGACAGGATAGCAATGGGTCTAAAGTTAGAGGGATCCGTAGAGTTGCTGCCTTTGTGAAGAGGAATTGTATAAAAAGACTTCCAGATATCTGGGACAAAGGCCTGAGAATTGGAATGATTAATAAGTATAGTGACAGGGTAGGCGATGGATTGTGCAGCTATTTTTAGAAAGTGGGAGGGTAGTTGGTCGTCAGAGGGGAGCAAAGCTTAAGTTTATTTAGAAGAGATTTAATAGTGGTAATTGGGACTGGTTAGAATGAAAATGTATTGGGAAGAGTTTTGTTAAGAGGTGATAGAAGGTTTGGATGAGATGTATTATTTTGTGTGAGCTTTTGGATAGTTTCTATGAAATAGTTGTTGAGGAGAGTGGCAGTTTCAGTGACAGTGCTGTGAGGAAAGGGGTTGGGCGTAGTGAGTTTACCTGGGTGGAAAAGGTTGTTGATGGAGGTCCAGAAATTTTTTTGAATTTTTGTGAGGGCTGCATTGGTTAGAAAAATAAGCTCTCTTATCTTTGGTGACTAGTTTTTTGGTCTGGTTTCTGAGCTCTTTGTGTGTCTGAAATAAGGCAAAGGAGGGGATTTATTTTTAACCCAGGATTTCCACGTGCTATCTCTTTTGTGCATAATCAGTCGGGTTTGTTTTGTAAGCCAGGGGGCATAGTTGGATTTAATTCTGATTTTTCTAGAAGGGGCAATAGAATCAAGAGTGTCAAGGAAAATCTTTTTGAAGGACTTTACAGCCTCATTGAGAGGGCGGTGGTATAGAAAGTACCAATTGATGCCAGATAGTTTAGAGTTAAAAGTGTCTTGGTCAAAGTGGGTGAGGTTCTGGCATATTCTGTAAGTACGGTCTTTAGGAAAATGTGTCACTCTAGGAATAAAGGTTTGGGAGTGATCATTTAAAGAGTTTGGAAGTATGCCAGGGTTATGGTAATGGTTGGGAGTTGAGGTAAGAATCCAGTCAAGGGTAGGTCCAGAAGAGTTTTTGTTAGTTCTAGTGGGGGTAGAAATATGTTGGTGAAATCCATGGAGGTAGAGACTGTGGGTAGGGGATGAGGTGGAGAATTTAGATCAGTCTATGTTAACGTCTCCAAATATGATGGTTTCATAAGGGACATGTTGAGTGAGCCAGGAGAGAAAGTTCTCTAGGATTGGAATATTATTGCCAGGAGGAATGTATATAGAGACAATGGCAAATTTTTTGTATGAGTTTAGGTGACAATTTACGACAAGAATTTCAGCAGGAGAGAATAAAGGAACAGAAATGGAGAGAGGGGACAAGTTAAGTAATTCAGAATAGATGATGGCAACCCCCTCCTTGCTTATTGGTTATATCTGAGTGAAACATATTGTAGCCAGGAGGTAAGATTTCTGAGTTGAAGATGTGTGGTTTAAGCTAGGCTTCCGTTAGAGTTAGGATGTAGGGAGATGAATTAGAAATCCAAGAGTGCAGTTCTGTTATTTTATTTACAATGCTTTGAATATTTACTGAGAACATTTTTAGTGATTTAGGTAGGGGAGTGTAGTTAGGAGGGGGAGAGGATAGTGTTGAGGTATTGTGCAAGCAAGGGGTGGGAGGTCATGGGTTGAGGTGGGTGTCCCCATCCAAGAGAAATGTGTCAAAGAACACGAGAATATAGAAGCATAGGCTCAGAGTAGAAGGATATTGAATTTTCCAACTAGTGGGGAGAGGAGCTAGAAAAAGTGGTAATTTTGAAGAGGTCAGATGGTGAGGTGGGGAAGAGTGATGGTGAGCCTAAATATGTGTGATAGCTAGAGTGGGTGTTGAGAGTAGGAGGGAGGGTGAGAGAGAGGGGTTGAAGGCAAAGTGAAGTATGGTAGGAGGTTGTTAGTGAGAGGAAGAAGAGAAAGGAGATGGAGAGATAGAGGTCCTACATGATAGGAGATAGAGTAGAGAGAGAATGAGTAGTAGATATGGCTAATATGCAGTGTTATAAGGTATGAGAGTGGGAGGAGATGGTTCAAGATGAGAGTAGGAGTATGTGATAGGGAATGGATGGGACTAGGAAGGGGGTAGGAAATGAGGCTATGGAGAGGAGAGTGTAGAAGGAGTGTTTGTCAAGGAAAAAGGTGTTAATTAGAGTGGATGATTGGGTGGAGGAAAAGGAATGGGTATGGTGTACAGAGTATAAATGTAATGAAAGAGGGGTGGGTGGGAATGGTGGTAGGGTAGAGGAGCGGAGTGAGCCTGAACATAGCAGGTTAGCCCAGTTGGAAGAGGTGTGTGAATCAAGAAAAAAAAACAATCAGGTAGACTGATATGATGGTAGTTTGCATGTAAGTTATACGCTGCCTTACTGGTATCACAGGTTTTGGGCAGAGAATACGTATGCTACAAACAGCATTCACTTTTAGTCCTGAGCTTATATTAGTTTCCTTTTGCATCAGATAATAGCTTTTACTAAACTGAGATATTTTAGGAGTTCTGAGGGTATCTTAAGGGATAATTATGTTAGAACAACAAGAGAAGGGAGAGGCTATAAACCAGGACTTGTAGAAAACTGTGAGATGAGAAAAACAATCAACCAACTAGCCCAGGTCAGTATCTAAAGGCATCTCTTTATCTATGTGAACTCAAAAGCAGACTTAGTAGAGCATCGGGGGGTAGAATATAAAATAAATGCAAAGCTTTGGGAAACTGTATATATTTGTTACAATAAATGGGAGGAAAAGGGGGGAGGGGTCCAGTGGTGTGCATAGCAGAAGAATCAGTAGGAGTATCACAGAGAGAATATTATAATAGATCTGCACTGCTCACAGTCTGTTGATACAAGTAGGACTTGCAGTAGTTTTTACTGGTTTATATGGGGTTCTGCTCTTCACATTGTTGCATGCAGGCAGTTGCTTCAGGTATTTTTTTGTTGGACTTTTGAAAGTGGTTAAGGGAAGTTGTGCACACTACTGAGGGATGCCCATGGGAGAGAGAGAGAAACAGAGTGTAGTCAGACAGAGATTTTTAGCATTTAAAAATTATTCACTTACTAATTACTTTGTTAACAAATTAGGTCTGCTGGTTCATCAGAGAAGTTCCTTTTATCGGGGAGATTTGGAAGCACATGGAAGTTAATTGACATGCTCATGGTAAAACATTGTGTAAGTGGTAAGTTATTTGCATCACGTTTGGGTTTTAGAACACAAGAATGTTGGTACTATGCAACACAGCTACATCAAAAGATGCTAACAGAGCATATGCATCTCAGTGAAGACTCTGGAATTCATTATGTTTAATAAACTCAGGTATGGAGGTAACAGATATATTTTAAATGTTATAAATAAACATGAATGTTTTGATGTCAGTATTGCTCAGGGCATAAATTCCCTTCTCATAACTGTGAGGATCAGTCCTAACCTCTGGTTAGTTGTATATAGAAAGGTTTGCATGTTCTCCCCATATCTGCATTTGTTTTATCATGTACACAGGTTTACTTCCACAGTTAAAATATATATCAGTTGACTGCCTAACAATCTGTTCATGTGGATCAATTTTACCATTACCTTTGTGGCCATGTCATGACTCAAACTACACATTGGATCAAATAACTTATCTGTTTTTTAAATGATTAAATTAAATTCAAATGAATGACTGTTTGCTGA